>NW_022280042.1:2693799-2804693 GCF_004355925.1 Anarrhichthys ocellatus
GTGTGTGTGTGTGTGTGTGTGTGTGTGTGTGTGTGTGTGTGTGTGTGTGCCACAGCTACGCCAGGGTCACCCGGGTGTCATTCATAGTCACAGTTTGTGACGGGTGTTTGACAAGCCCCACAGGAGGACTGCTTGATGTGCTGATACAAACAAGAATGTTTTCTTAAAGTGTTTTGCCGAAGGGGGGGGGGGGGAAGCTGCAGATCAAGAAACACACAGCTCAAGATGCACAAACAGATCTTACCAATAGCGAGTTCACATACTATCCACTGGATGTAATGCAACTAAACATTTAATGACAAATAATCAGGTAACAGAAAGTTTCATGATCAAAAACCGGGAAATTTCCGGGAAAGTTGTTCTGCCTTTCTATCACTCAGTCGTCACCGGTGTGACTGCATGTGCGTGACATTCAATCGGGGTGAGGTGTAACACTGCAAACACTGATTCACCCACCAAACAAGCTACATCTACTGTACAAGTGGGTGTTGTCCCATTGTTGCTGTTGTCTGCTCAGGTATGCGAGGATTGCCTCCAGTGTGCATGCACAGGTGTCCAAACACTCCTTCTGGTAGTTCACATATTTTACGGGAAAAGTAGTAGAAGAAGACAGCGCCAGGCTTGTAACTAGGTCACAGGTGATCAATGGAGCGTTGGGGTTCAATAAGATTTGATCAAATCCTTTCTAATCTCTTATAAAATCTAATTAGGTTCCAACATTTGCCAGCAACTAAAGCTATAAATAACTAAAACTCTGTAATAATCTGTAATCACCTTGTGTTGACTGAGAAGGCAGCCTCATTAATGTTCACAACCTGTAGCTCCAGCCTGAAAAGGCATGAAAGGTTGCTTAATTGCATCTGACGCATTGAGAAGTCCGCATATTTTACACCTTTTCTTTTTTTACAAGAGGGACGTAATTGAAATAGAAGAAGAGGTGAGAAAGTGAATACTGGGCTTAACTGGAGAGAGCAACCATCAGCGCTTGCTAGAAATGACAAGCGTGATACCTAAATATTTTCCACATGAGTCCTTGCTAATAAAATTAAAGCAAGGAGAGATCAAATGAAGAGCTTCAGCTTCAGGGCTTAACACATTTTGGTATTTTGCCATCTGCGAACTGGAACCGGCTATCAGAGGCCAACCCTCGATCAATTATTGGAGATTTTAAATAATATCATGAGAATCAATTATTTTGTACCCGTTCACTCATAGATCAAAGCTCCAATTAACATCTTTCCGGGGCACAAGCTACCAAATAGGAAGGAAGAATAAGAAAGAAGAGAGAATAGAGATCATTCATGAAACAGAATCTCATATTTCAGCAGATTGTTTCGACCCGGCAGCTGCCCTGTTGAGTATACCTGTCTGAGCTCTCTCATCATTTGGAACATTTCTGTATCAATCTGGTGGATGAATGAGGGAGACCAACGAGGAGAAAGTGCTCGGAAGGCTTTAAAACAAAATGTCACCAATTTCGTATCGCTAAAAGCAACAAGTCTATTTGAGTAATGAATGAATGAATGTGTTCCATTGGATTCCTCTGCTCTCCTGTTTCATTCTTTTTCTGCAAGAGTGTGTGCGGGGGGAGGGGGGTCTGTCGTCTCCATTGCAAACCCTAAAGCTAGGATGAATGAGTTTAAATGATAGAGTATTTGCATCACTGAGCAGGAATTTGGATGAATGAGCCGCAGCTCGTGATGAAACTCTACTCCAGGCTCGCCGTATAATTTCAACCGGACGTGAGACTCATGCAATTCGATTATTCTATTGGATCAACTCCAGTATAGGCTGTCATATATACATTTGCATGCAGATGGGGGAAGAAATGTATGGATGTCTGAACGGTTGGTGAAGTCAAAGCAAACGGAGAGTGCTATTTCTTTATGTATTCTGCTGTTGGTGTGCCTCTGCTGTCCGGAGTTTGTCTTGTAGCACGTGTTCCATGGAACACGTGTCCCCAGTTGGACAACATGTATCAAAATTTCATTTATCAGGAAGCAGCGTGATAGGAATCCTTTTTTAGCATAATGCAATCTGTGTATTGCATGCTTGCACAGTATGCTCTGATGAGGGCATAGCTGTATACTTCCTACCAAACCTAACAATTATTGCGCGTGCATTATTCAAGCATTCACTTCCATGTTCTATGAGGTTCTGCAGTGATGCCATCTAGTGCCAACGCAGCTTATATCCAACATATAAGAACATAGCATTGCTTAAGTGATGATATCATTTAAATATGTATCAAGCATCTGTGATGAACCTAAAAGCAGTCTTCCAGAGAATTAGATAAGACGATACCTCTCTCATGTCCACACGTGGAATATGAAGCGGAAGCTTGGAGATGGCTAGCTTAGCACAAAATCTGGACACACACGCGAGCCAGTGTAAAAACAGTGTTGGTTGTACAAGCCGTTACATGCTGGAACTTATTCTAGGGCGGGCCCTGTGACTTTCAAGAGGCTGTCGTCATGGTGAGGTTGCCAGGCAACCATCTGGGACCCCTTGAGGACATCTGCTAGATTTACTGAAGGAGGTGCAGTACAACTAGTCAGCAAACGTGGCTCCCCATGCTGCTTTTAATTGCAGATATTCATTCATTTTAGTGTTTTTAGATAATATGTCTGCTTGCCAGTAATACAGGACTTCAAATACATGATCGAATATGCCCCTGCACCAGAAGTTAACTTCTGCTGTATTTAGAGCAACTGTACTCTTTGCGCTTATTTGCTTGAACGTGTCAGTTGATCGGTACACCTTGGCTTCGCATGTCTTAACTTTCAACTCCCAAGGCGATTCTGCGGTGACACAACCAGGCCCCATTCGAAAAATCCTGCGACAGCACAGGGCGAACAAAAGCAGTGAACTTCTGAGAACTCTGAACTTTTAATGGTGTGTTTTGGGGTCACTGCACAGCGAAGGTAGAGGCAATGTGTCGCAGTTGGTTTTTCGCAAGATGGGCTGCGTCCCAGAGGATTCGGTATTCCATTAGGACTATTATTTCTAAAGTAGATTAATCCCTGTCATTTAACGCTTGGCTGGTGTCCATTTGAAGTCATTATGAAGAAGCACTGACATTGTTTCATAAATTATTCACAACATTATCTGGGACTCTCCACAGTCACCAAGCAGGGCTTTACGGCTGGATCACTTGTCACTGGAGAGAAACTTGTTCGCTTCCGTGAATTAAATGCATGTATCAATTTCAACATGCACGCAGGTGAATTTGGGACATCGTGGCTATGATGTTGTGCTATCATGCTATTAGCATATGTTGATTATTGGACAGTTCATGAGACAGATTTATTGTAATGCATTTCCTTCACACAGGAACACTATGAAAGAATAAGAAAAGATATGACAGTACAAACCAATGTACCAACACAAAAGCTGTATCATTATCTTCAACCCTGTATTTGTGAGCTAATAATCAATATGTTCCTTTGCTGGATACATTTGTGGCATTAACTTGAATACACCACCATGTGATCTATTCTTATCTGTGTCTATTCTCTCGCTGCTGCAGCAATAACCCAGTTTCCCCACAGGGGTAATTAAAGTTTAATTTAGTCTAATTTAGGAGGTGGATTTCCTTTAAAATTCAAAACTCAAAAGAAAAAAGTTGTAATATGAGGTCTATGGAGAAATTGGGAGGAATAAATGGTGCAGTGTATGGTGGAGAAATGAAGGTACAGTATATGTACATTGTATGTGAATTGGCAGCAAACCTAATCTGATCAAATATTGCTCACACACAGTTGAACTGCTGTTAAAGCACTGTATAAACTGGTTGTTTATTTTAGAGTTAAGTGTCCGTCATCCCTTCATTCAAACGCTAAGTACAATCACTTCTTAGGGAGGACATTTTCCTTTGTGTTGTTGGTGACTCAAAGGGTAAGGCTGGTGATTAACCATGAAAAGACCAAAGGCAACAATGGATTGAACCGGCTCACAAGTACTGATTATTCCTCTCATCATTGATGTCAAAAAGCTTTTAATAATGCATCAATGGGCCACACTGTTGCACTGGGTGACGACCAACATGGGCACTGTAGTTTGTTTCCAGTCCACCCCCAAATACACTGTATTGGTGGTGCTGTAAACTCTCACAAGTGCACCATTTATTTCTGTTTGAGTAACATCTGCTAAATACTACAATGGCCGGCTTCTTTATCAACTCACTGAGCCTTTTGGGAAAATGAAACTACATATCTGTGAGCAAGTTGAAAGGATTTACTTACTCTGTAGGAACCAATTGGTTTGTGGCATAGTGCCATGGACAGTAAAGGTATTGACACATTGTTTTTACTTTTAAACAGCTATTTCATTTATTTTAAACACCACATACTTCGCTGTGCACTTCCGGAAAATTTGGTTCTTCTCTTTCACGTTGTGGAAATTGCGTCATCTGATCTTGACTCCTCCCCGCGGAGATGTTTCAGGCAGGTCTGACAGGAGAGGGCACCCTGTGGCAGACCCAGAACCTGCTGGAGGGATTACTTATCCCAGCTGTCCTTGAAACACCTCAGGGTCCACGAGGAAGAGCTGTTTTGCTGCCCCCGCAACTCAGACCTGGACCAGCAGCCAAACTGAAAAGATACATGGATTCCTGCCAAATACACTGGGGCCTTTTTTGTGTGTTGGCATGATGTTTTGTTGACAAGTAGATAAAAGATTAAGGACACCATACCATTGTGCAATGCAACGGTTACCAACACAGAAACCAGTTGCTACACTAGGCGTATCAACAGCTGTCACAGTCAGATCAGTTGGGTTTGCGTAATGTTTTGGACTGACATGTATCTTTATTTTGACATTTGAGCAATGTCTAAACATGCCACAGCTTGCCCTGGCACCTTTGTAGATACACCGCAACCTTAAGATGATGAACTACAATACTGATGAAGCCTGCACATTTTGCAGAGCTATGCTTTGAAACCTTATCAGAGATCTAAAAACCAGAACATGCTGGTGTGTGTTCATATCTATCTTTTGTGATAATCACAGAACGTGGACTTGGTTACATTTCTTTCATGTGGTACAGTCACAAGAGCATGTAAAACATCTAATGGTTATTCATTCATGGATAACATTTTTTCTACTTCCTCAATCCTTTCCAGGGTCATGACAATAATCAGCTGTATTATAACTTCCGATTTGGCTCATCTTAATGCTGCATGTGGTTACCATTCCTTCCCCACACCCTTTAGGTCAAGGCTGCTTTTAGTTGTCAGTAAAGGGATTCATGAGAGTGTTTCCTTTTAAGTCAATATCCTGCTGATTGATCTTTGAGAAAAATACCTCCATTTTTAGAAATGAATGCTGTATTAATTGATTGATTTCAAACTGTAAACACAACACTAACTCAGACATAGAGCTGCTTTAGCATGTATTTAATTTTAGTCCACTATCCGCGCTTTCCTTTTAGCTCTCTACCAACCTCTGAGGGAGGTATCTGGCTCTTTAGCAGCCAAATGCCGAAATCAGTTGACGAGAGCAGTGAGGTTGAACCAAAACGGTGAAGATGAAGGCCATAAAACCAAAACCATGAGTTTAAAGATTACGAATTGCCATGTGGAGCTCAGGGGAACTGCAGCCAGCTCTTCATTTCATCTGTCATCTTAAGTGCACTTTTCCTCAGTCAGTCCTCAAGGCTTTGTGTCCGTCTCCTTGTTTTGTCTCACAGATACGTGTAGATCTCTGCAAGTATTGTTGTTTGGGCTGCAGCTAATGGATTCTAATGAAGCATATATAATAATTTGCAAAAGCCTTACAGCCAGTGGACACAAAGCCACTTAACTCCGAGACAACTCCTATACCCGGGGCACGGAACAAAACACAGCACTCGGGCGCCACATGGCAGGTTGTCACCTCACATTACCTTGTGCAAAATCATCCAATAAAACAACTTCCTTCCGCCTCTACTTCCTCTCAAAGGAAGATGATATTAAGATGTTATCAAGCAAAGGTATATATATATATTTATATGGCAGCCCATATTCTGCAGAGTTGAAATTCTTTTTAAATCATTGCCAGAGAAGGAGAAGGAATTGCTTCCTCTCAAATGATCGGGTATGATGCAGAAAAAAAAAATGCTGTGGTGCTTATAAATCCTTCTTGTTGACTTACTTTTTTTATATATCAACATAAGCCTCAAGGTTCCAAAAAAGAAAAATGAAGGGTAAAATGAAAATTGTCACTATACTTTTTGGAATTCATACCACACTGCACGGGCCGAATGAGACCTGAGCCACGTGGAAGTAATCAGCGAAGCCACTGTAAAGTTTATTGCTCAGCCACAACTCAGGAGAGCCGCATTACTTCTCCCCGACCCAAACACACTCAACTCGTAAACATAAAGTGTGATACAATACCATACATCTTATTCAGCCTTTCAACCTTGACAGCTCTCACCTCAAGCTCGTTGAATACCTTTTTAGGAAGATGATCTCGATTACTTCCCTCATGAATTCTCTATATTTCCAACCCACATGAACATTTTTCAAATGCCAGGTTGCCATTGAGTGCAGCAGAGCCGAACTAACTCCCACCGTACTGAGCTTAATCATAGTGGTGGAAAAGGTGGAACTTTACAGAAAAAAAACGTAATTTGCATCTAGACATGAACTAAGGGCTTCTTTGAACGTGAATATTTTCGTTGTTATTTTTAGCTGCTACATTTACTTCCCTTCATCAGGCCGTCTCTGTCTCCCTCAGCTGCTCTCGCTCCCTCTGCCACCCATCTCAAACATATGGGAGTGATATTCAAAGCCTGGAAACAGCTATCGGAGTGTGTTTCAAGTCATTCTGTCTGGCCCGTTTAGCGGGCTGAGGTCCAAGCCGCCATATTTTTCTTGAAATAACGCTGACACGAAACCTGCTGCCAGGGATGGAGTCTGTGCCGATGTGGAGCAACACATCAGTTGTTTCTGGGTACAAAATTGCTCTTCCTGCTTTTTGTTCAAAGGGAGAGATGTGGGGATCTTTTTGAGTGAGGCATCTGAGTGGAGAACAGCTGCTTTTTATTTGCATCTGCGTTGATCCACAACAGAGGGATGTCTGGAGAAGTCCTGTTGCAGTAAAACAGTATAGATGATTCAGATACTTGCTTGCGATCATGCTGAACACATTTAGTCGGACATCCATCTACAATATAAGGACATAAGAATGTGGGTTCCCAAACATGGCACTTGGGTGAATCTCATTCCTTTACCAAGAGCATCAACATGTTGCTATAACAGCCTCTACTCACTAATGAATGCTTTTCTTCTGACTGCAGAGATTTTCTCCCATTCTGCCAAAATAGCATTGGTGGAGTTGAGCACTGAGGGGGTGAGCGATAAGGCCTTGCACAACCCCAGCGTTCCAATTCACCCCAAAGGTGTTGGATGTGGTTGAGGTTCTTCCACAACAAACTGGGAAAACGACTCCTTTATGGACCTCACTTTGTACACAGGGTCATTGTCACTAGGAACACGAAAGGGCCTTCCCCCAACTGTCTTCATGAGTCCATGCGTTTCTGGGGGACTGAGATGTAACACAGAGTGGGACTGGTTCCATGTTATGCAGGGTTTGGGTAGGGTTTTGTTTTACTGCCACAAGTCTTGGCTTTGAGTGTCAATCTGTTTATCGCCCGCTGGCGATGTTGGTATTTAATCCCATATAGGGTCTCTGTGGGTCGACCACAATTTGGGACTCGGGTGCTCGGGTCCCTTTTGGATCCGGTTTTGGCTTTTTTGAAAATGAATGAGTGCACATCGGGTTTTGTTAGGTCCAGATTTTTTGGATCTCTATTTCACAGTCTAACGATGGTCCGCTTTACACCACTACAGAGGATATTTGGCATTACTCATGGTGCTTGTGGCGTCACTGCTTGGAGCAGGAAACCAGTGTTATGGAGCTTCTGGCATCTAACTCTTGTGCTGATGTTGTTTCTTGAGTAGGTTTGAAACTCGGCAGTGAGTGTTGCAACTGTGAACAAACAATTTTTATGTGCCTCAGCTCAGTGTCGCCTATTGCTTCATGGCTGAGCTGCTGTCGCTCTGAGACATTTCCACTTCAAAACAGCAGCGCTTGACGTCATGGAAAGACAGTATTCCTGCAGGGCCAAGTTACTGGACTCTTCAGTACACAGTCCAGTCGTCAGGGGAAAAAAATGGGGGTTGGCATTGTACGCTTCTATAATCAACGGATACATTGTATGTCTTATGTTTTTGCATTTTGGTCAGAGCAAGTGATGGAGTACAAAGAGCGACCCGCAGAACAAAGGACGTAGCATGGTATAATATGGTACAATAATGAGTAAACAAGCAAATAAGTCTGCGGAGAGCGGTTGGGAGCTCTTGTGGATGGATCAAACAATGTCAGGAATCTCACCCATGATACCGAAAAGTAAACGTCGACTTTACACTGTTAGTTAACGTTGTTACGCTTGTTACGTTATGTTACATAAGAAAGTAAGCTGAGGGTAGCCATTTTTTTACGCTGGTTATGTTGTTATGCTATCATTTCATATCATCTTTTTTCTAACCATAACCAAGAAGTTTTGTTGTTGAAAGGCATTGTGTGTTCATGCCATTTTGATACAAGGCTAATTATAAAACTTATTTTTGGCTCAGAAGTCGTCATTCAGCGCGTCCCGTGATTCTCGGAAACTTAGGATGCCAAAATAAAAAAATGTTGGTGACTGTGTTGCAGCACAACCTTTCTCGCTGTGAATTGATAATGTGTGCCTGGGGCCACTCAACCCATTTAGATGGCTTCCTGGTCATATCTGATGATTTTGATGTTGAACGACACTATAAAACAATGAGCCTCCTCAGCTGACTAAAAACAACAACAGAGCAAGATCTTGGCATTCCACACAAACAGCGATGCTGATCAGCTGATCTCATTATTGCATCTCCGGTGGAGTCGTTCCACAAACCCTCTTTTCTCCTCTCCTTTCATTCCCCCACATTAGCAGAAAAGAGGCTTGCCAGTGTCATGCAGACATTGTTTATGTATAGTTTTAGCACCATGTTGGGCTCATTATTGATTTCTTGAAATGTCACACCTCCATCTTGGCTGCTGAACGCTGCTACCGGAGCCATTCGTGTGTGACTCAAACAGGCGATTTTAGTGCTTTGGCTTATTCTAAGGTATTTATAATATATATTTATATGCAGGAGTGGAGCTTGAAGTCAGCCTCCTTCCCTATTAGGGAGGGTAACCTTCTTCTCGCCACTGAGCCTCTTCCCAATTACAGAGACTATGGCTGATGAAATGGCTGTGCAACATTGTGACTTGTCATTTGGCCAATTATTCTTAATGAAGCACCACAGAGAGACGGATAACTGTGCTATGCCATGCTGTGTTTGTAATATCTGCACAGGGACAATAGTGTAAGTGTTTCAAATTTGACTAATCCATCGTTTTTAGCATTTTTCCATCATTTATCATATCCTGTGGAGCTCACTGATCACGGACAATGGTCTCTAAAACGGTTGAAGGATTTCATACAGCAACAGACACAATGTTGAGCTCTAATCATAGATTTCCATCAATATTTTTGTTTTGATTCATAATTTAATGTTTGATTTGAGTTCTGGAGATGAAGCCCCTCTTAAGATGCAATAGGTTTTTGTTTCCCAGCCTTTACGCATCCAGATTCTCCGAGCATGGGTGCTCTCCCCTGTCAGTGCCTTGCTTCACATTCATACATTTAGACACATTCACAGCTGGGAGCTGCTCAGCACGGTTACAGTCTTCCACTTCTGGCCACTGAGCAGCTCCGCTGGAGCATTTAGCAGTCGAGTGTCTCTCTCGAAGGTACGTCATCGGTCGGTCTGGAGGGAGCCACTTATTCACTTACAGTAGGGCCCGGAGCGCACTATACGTTATAATCCCAAACCGCTTTAATGCTCCCATTAAACATGTCCCTGCATTTAATGTTTGTGCACCACTAAATCTTCTCTGATATTAACAAATTCAAAAGTCAGGCTTTTTCGCATTTCTATTAACTGCTTCATTAGTGACATTTATTAGCTGTTGAGGTACCTGCGGCACTAAAAGCTTTTTGAGAACGTTTACTTGGATTCTGCAATGAAAATCAGCTCCATTAATCCAGAGATAAATTAGGGCCCAATCGTTTCTTGCTTGCATTGCCCACTCTCTGCCTCCAATGCAACATGCAAAGGCTTTGATTGACATTCCAGTAAAATCAGGTTTTGGTCGTACAAGCTTCCTCTTAGATATAGGACATGTTTGACAGCTTTTGGAGGCCAACTAGCAGCTTTTACCGGTGACAGCTATACAACCAAACCATTAAAATACAGTAAAATCAATATACAGCACTGCAAAGAAATACAGACAAACACATAAATAAGGAACCCGGGTGAAACCGCATAGGCAGTTTACAGCAGGTTACATCAGAAAATGGCTACTTTAGTTACAGACCGTTCAGACACTAACACAATTAAAGGTGAAACTCATCCTCTTATCCCTAAAGCATCAAAAGAGCTGCAGCGCTTCAATATTCTCATGCTGAATATTCAGTGATGGATCCAGGTCAGAAATACTGTACACAGCCCTGCGTAGGAATGGCTTGTGTGGATTTTTCTCCATATAAGCTACTGCGACATCAATATAACATTTTCACCCCGGCCCTTCAAATAATGTCTAGTTTTCAGGAATCACATCATAGTTCTAAGGCAGCTTTCAGTCGTTGGGATATTGCAAACTGTCTATTTGATGATGACAGCTTCCATCTCCTCTTTGATTCTGCCTGCAGCCCATCACACTGGAGCTCTGAAAACGTTCAGCATCCAATGTCTGGGACTGTTTTTTTCTGACATGTAATCAGGGATAGCAACCAGATGATTGATTTTATTATGATGGATTTACTTGTTAGAACATTTCAGCTGTTGTCCCCTAGATGTAAGTACGTGCACATTCAGTGTACTCATGAGAAGCCTGCGTTTGCATATTCGTTTCAAGACTCAATTAAATGGGTTGTTAGATTTTCTTGCAGTATTTGTATTACGTGCACCACACCATACAGAGGGCCTGGTGCTTTTTACAATTTGGAAACAGTTTGTGAGGAGGATCACAATGTTTGCCACAATACTCCTTGTGCAGTGAGCTTCATGTTATTGTAGCACCTCCTTCAAAGCTCAGAAAAACAGACTCAAAACAGGTCCAAAAGAACAAAGAGGCATGCGAGGGTCAAAAAAACAAGGCTGGCAGAGAAATAAGCCAAGAAGGCTAGAACGCTACTGCCGGTGTGGCACAAAAGGGCAAAAAGCCAAGGCTGAGGGTCAGGTGTGGTGTATATATACTTAGAGTTGATGAGGGGATTGGGAGCAGGGTGTGCAGGTGGGTGTGGAAGTCAGGTGTATGCAGAAAGACGCAGAGGACTCCTGCAGGAGGGAATTTAGGGAGATTAATGACCCCAGACCTCGTTTGATGACCTTTCCAATTAATCCTCTATTGACCTTCACATTTGGAGTCATGCTCTGAAGCCCTCAAGTCCACCACTGTGACTGTTATTAAAGCAGGTGCTGTAAGTTTCATCCTTTATCGTCAATGAATGGCTCCCCAGATTGACAGCCATAATGCTACAGATTACATAACAACACTAATCCTGAACAGGGTTTATTGAAAATCTAGTAGCGTATTTGTTCCTGGATATAATTTCATACGAGAAAAACGAGACATCTCAGAGGTCAAGGGCACACGTCTTTAAAAGTAAGTTTGCAGGCCTTGGGAGTTGCCTTCCCGTTGGTGCTCGAGAGGAAATACTGTAATGACAGTTAAAGTTGTTGCACCACCTCTCTTTGAGAAGTCTTAATTTGTGTGCCAAATGGAAAGAAATGGTCCAATGGTTGAATATTCCCACAAAGAAGTCTATTAATTCAAAGCTAGGCGATTGTGCTTCTTTAAAAAAAAAAAAAAAACATCCTCCTGAAAATTTGAGGAAAAGCCGTTTTTTCACTTCAATTGTTCGGCACCTTTGAAAATTGCCTGATTTATTCCTTCCAGTACTGTTGGAAAGCCCGTCTGCAACAAAGATCAACCCACCCATCCGCCCACACGTGCGCACACACACACACACAAAGGCACACATTAGCGCACGCTGACACCGCCCACCAAAAAAACAACAGGTCCGCATTCAGACACGCAGACAGAAAACCAAACGGATGCACACACGCTCGCCCACATGCTGGCACACACACAACAGTGGAAAGGGATGGTGGGCACTGCTCATCTCTCAGGTGGATTTCTTTAAATTCAAAGAGTAAAGAGAGGAGAAACAATGTGGGAAAAAGATATTTTCTATAACCACCTCATTATAAATACGCACCCGCCTGACTGGATCATCCTAAACAGTCATCTTTAGCCTCACGCCTGGAACTGGATGTTCGTTTTAATAACGTAGACAGAACTAAGAGAGGGGAATTCTTTGGAGTGGTAATCACAGGTGAGGAATGATGAGGAGAAGAGATGAAGGAAGGGAATGACCGACCGCCTGATTCTTCAATTTTATTGATTTATTTTGTAGCTCTGTGTGCTGTATCTATCTTTCACACTGACATTTACTCAAGCATACATGCAGTACACGCACGCATTCATTACCTCTTGGACTAGGTCCACGTCTGTAAAGCTATGCCCAAACCGTGTTCACTTATTGCCTTAACTTTAAACGCACACCGTGTGCTTTTATCGTGGTGCCAAAATGCCACTGTAAATGTCATTATGGGATCAAAGCCCCAGTCACTTCTGCATTGTTCCACGGGGATGTAGCCAACTAGCTCAGTCACTGAGAATAAGATGTGCTCCCTACACACATAAATGGCATGAACATATCACCAACGCTTAAATCATCTCACGCGGCTGTGAGGATCTTGCTCGACTCCAGCACGAGATGGCAAATTTGCACATTTGCAAAAGATCCAGATTAACCTTTTCACTCATCGCTTATAGTTGTATGGTTTTCAGTTCATGATATGTTTAC
Organism: Anarrhichthys ocellatus; assembly: GCF_004355925.1. NCBI lineage: Eukaryota > Metazoa > Chordata > Actinopteri > Perciformes > Anarhichadidae > Anarrhichthys > Anarrhichthys ocellatus. The sequence continues at coordinate 2,706,797 of NW_022280042.1, forward strand.
ATTATATTACTAGTGTGTACGTAGGAACATATTGTATGGCTAAAAATCGGTTGAAACTGATCTTTAAAAACACACTTGAAAACCATGAGCTGCATGTATCAATATCGTCTTTAAGGGAGAGACTGCATATTTCCTGTAGGGAGGCATTATGCATCGAAAGAAGGGCATGTCTTCAAAGTGGCGCGACTCCTTGGTGGAGAGAAACGCACATCCTGTCAGATCAAGTGTGCACCATTAGAAACCATTAGCTCTTATTTGTCTGTTTTGCTTTTCTTCAGGGGCTCTTTCCACACAACCAAACTCTCCCTCCGAGCTTCCTCGTTTGACTTGAGGGCGCATCTTTGCTCATCAGTTTCAAAGAAACGCTGACATGGGAGAGTCCCCCTGTCTTTGCTTTTCTCTCTCCTATTTCTTATTCATCCGTTTATGCTTTTATAAACATGGCATGAGTGCTCTTCTTGGGCCCTTTTTCTATATTTGGGTCATAAATGTCTGTTTTCCTTTCTTTTTTTTGCAGCTGTTGCCAGTATTGAGATCAATCTTTTATCCAGCATAAAAGGCTGACTAAGGGGCTTATTTTCACTTAAAAGCTGACATAATACAACATTTTAATATCCCATCCAGACGCTCCAGATTTTATGGAGTGCTGCTTTATTTTACCCCTCGCACTACATTTTGGAGGTACGGCCTGCTGTCTGGGAGTGACGAAAAAACGCGACTGCACTCCAGCTGATGGAGTAGTTACTTTCATAAATCATGAGTACTTTCATAAATCATGAGTACATCTCATAACAACAAGTTTGGTCTGAGACCCTGGGCATGAGACACACAATGAGCCTGGCGTGTGTGTGTGTGTGTGTGTGTGTGTGTGTGTGCGCTTCTGTGTGTTTCTGTCTCCAGACTGAATTTTTAATTTGCCATTTCATCTGTTGTGTTGGGAAATGATGCATCAGCCCCTTAATGCCAGATACAATAATTTCATTCTCCAAAGACAGAACTTTCCCTGCTGAGAGCCTGTAATAGATAATTAGAAATGCTTTTCTGAACTACTCCGGACGTCAAACACACACAAACAAACGCTCACGCTCTGGCTCACTAATATGTGTTTGCGGGCTCTTGAGCTTGGCGTTATGTGTGACAGGAACCTGGCAAGAGGATACAATATTTTCACAGAGTGACACATCACCTTCAGGCGTGTTTCTGCTTGACTGCTCCCCTGCAATGCCGTCCTTAAAATTTATTTTACAGATGATTCTTTTTTATTTTTTTATTAGCGAATTGTGATATGTTCCTGAAGCTGTCATTTTAACCATGAATCATTGACGAATGGCCCACATCCGGCGGTTGCCGGTGCTGACACGTAGTGACACTTTTTGCGCCGGGGACGCACTTTCATTTCACCAAATGAAGACAGATGTCTGACATTGTGCACTCCCATTTCCAAAAAGTCCAATCACCACAGAACGCCACGTCCCAGAATAATTGAAGAAATGCCACCGCTGCTAGAGCCAGGGCATGTGTCATATGCTTTTTTGTTCTTTATCAACTATTTTATTGGGAAAACATCCAAGTGACAGTTTTTCTTTTGTAGAAAGGATTGTCCTTGGGGTAGAGCGATGAGGGGACCATGCAGCTGTTTTTTTTTTTTCATTAATTTCTTTCATCAAGCCGAACCCTCAGAGGCCCCATAATCCTCAATGTCCACCACAATTGGCTGCGTCACGTTCACGCTCTCTCGCAGCTGCTGGAGACGATATGCTGCCAATCTAGCCGTGTGCCAATTTGTGGAATTCACTGGTGAATGCACAGCCCATACATGAAAGATCCCCTCCAGTTTTTCTATCGATCGGCTTCCCAACCGGTTGTGACGTGACAAATCAAGGCAAGTCAAGTCGCTTTTATTTATGGAACCCCAATTCCCAGCAGAGGTTTTCTCCCTCTCACTTTTCATATGGAGCAGGTCTAGGCTGTACTCTTTAATTTACACAGACCCTACATTCCCCCATGAGCAAGCACTCGTGCAACAGCGGCGGGGAAAAACTCCTTGACGGGTAGAAACCTCGGTCCGTCTTCTACTTAGTTTTCGTTCAGCACATGAATGTGAAAACACTCCTTTTAGTGTCAAACTCTGCACATTCATCACTCCAAGCAATACACGTCAAACATGAAATTGCAGTAACAATAAGTTAAAAACATACTTTCAACCCTACAGAAAATTGACTTTTTGCTGTTTAGTAAAGGAGGTTTTCTCTTCTGCTACATTAAAATACAGATACAAAATTACTGCAAACAGTAATTCAAACAGAAGCAATACAATGTCTGTACATCAATAACCAATGAGCTGCAAATGTGTCTTTAGTGAGAATGTAAAAGTTAGCGAAACAATTGTAATTTACATAAACAGGCCGCTACTCAATGTCGGGTCAGCTCCACATCTCGGCGAATATCTGAATCAAAGTTCCACCCGTCAGCTCTTCGCTGCTGTTCTCGTAAAGTGACATTTTGTGGAAGACTGGAAAAGAGAGAGCATCTGAGGAATAGTTTTTTTTTTTTTTTTTTTAAAAGCTTTTTGATCTACAATGTATGTATGGATGTCGTGGAGCCGTGCGGCGTTCAACTGCCTGCCTTCAGCATACGGTTTGATGTGGCATTCCCTCTCATCCGAAGAAAAGGAGGAACAGTAGGAAGTGTTGGCAAGTATCTGTGACGGTCCCGTATCATCATGCACAGATCAGGAGTTGCTTCCAACTGCGGCCACCCATGCTGAAAATATACGATTTAAATGGCATTGTGATGATGTTAAAAAGAAGTTACAGGGTGATGCTAAAGCAGCTGAGGTTAAAAAGGGTTTCTGCAGGACACTGTTTGATGTGTATTTTGTGATGAATAACAACAGGATAGAGGGTAAAAACAAGTAAAATGCCCACTAACTGCTGCAGGATACGAAGCCAAAATTAAATCAGAAGAGAATTATGTTTGTGATATTTTGTTATCACCCACTGCATGAGTCATGGTACTACTTTTAGAATCCAGGATATTACATGAAGTCTCTGGTTCACGTTTTTGGGTGATGTTTTTTGTCCTTGGGGCCGAAATTTGCAATCAAATTTGAACAAGAGTGAAATGAGTTTTACGGATGCAGGTTCGCCCATTCATCCCAACTTGCATACATGAAAGGCCAGGGGCAAAAATCTATAGGCAACGGGTCCACGATGATTCTTACGTTAGTTTCTTGGTGCTGTCCTCACGGGCGTTTCTTAATTTCACCTTATCGCACAAACAGTTCACGAAACAAACAACTGGAGGCGGAAGATAAACAGAAGAAGTGCATGGAGTCGCACTGTCAAAAGGACCGGATGCTCTCCCTCTGCTTCACTTAATACTGTTGTCTAGTCAGTAGGCTAACACAGCTGCTTCCTGATCTGCATCTAGCTTTGTGTGCCTTCACCAAGGGGACATCTGTACACTGCATCAAGCATGCCATCAGCCGACACTGGCTCCACATAGCCTTAGGAGACTCATACAAACAATTGGATTTGTTCTTAAGGGAGGTTTGTTTTTTTTAAAGCTGGATTCACATTGGTTCATTTTACTCACTTACATTCCCCTTGGCTTTGTCTTCATGCGTATGTTCCTTTCCTTTCCTTTTCGATCCTCTCGCAGCAATCATGAAACTCAATTTGTCTTTGAGATTTACCAGTTTCTACCCCGACGCATCACCAGATGTGTTTTCCAAAGGTTTGCAACACCTGCTCTTAAAGTTCACTGTCAAAGAGGCATTTTGGAGCATGCGTTTTTTTGTTCTCTTCTGATTGAATCCACTCCCAGGTGGAGACAACTTGTGTGGCTTCTGTGGGAACCTTTAAGAAAGTTGATTGATTGAGGTTGCAGTTATGAGCGTGGAGTTGAAACGAGAGATTCATGGTTTGTTTTTGAAAAACGAGAAAGTGAAGCTCAGAAAATGTAAGTGGTTCGTCTTATCAATGACTGATATTATTACCCGTGGTTCAGTACAGTAACTGAAGCACTGAAGTGCAGTAAGTTTGTAGTTAGCATTAGCAGAAATAGCCAGAGACATAAAAAGAGCCAAAGAAACACGCTGGTTTAATAAAAGAGTGATGTCTGGAGGGCTCGGTGCAGAAAAACCACAGCACTTGCCAAAAAGGAAACGGACAAGATTTTTGGGGCTTACCACTTCAACAACATTTCCAAATATTGCAAAGCTGTCTTTATTTTCCAGTCACAGCTCCAGACTAAGAAGCCATATGCGTTCAACAAGGCCTAGTCTTTCCTCAAATCTATTCATCGCCACTCAGCATGCAAAAAGTCGCCGAATCTCCTTTTTCATGAGATCCCAGAGCGGCGCCTGTTGTACATCTGATCCCTTTTGTACGCCGGCGTAAGAGGACCAGGAGCAAGCAGACAACAATATGGAGAAAGCAGAGGATACGTTTCATCGCAAGGGGGTAATGGGAGGTTGTAATGGATCCGCTGAGGTTCAGAATGGTAAATATTAAGAAACTGCTTGTCTGGAGTGCGCATGGGAGGAATGTGAAAGAGGTCACGGTCGGTCGCTTGCAGAGAGAGCTTATCAGCTATCGGGAGACGCTATCTGTCATGCAACTGGACGGACAGGAGTCCTCTTTGACTTGCATGGCATATGTGTCACTCAACAGGCATGCCTTTATGTACGCACGCTCCACTCGTCTCCTGGTCACTCCAGATTTTTCCCTTTTTTTACGATTCCATCCTTACATTTCTGCACAGTCGTCTCTCTCTCTCTCTCTCTCTCTCTCTCTCTCTCTCTCTCTCTCTCTCTCTCTCTCTCTCTCCCCCCTTTCTGTCATTGTCCCTGTAACACTACCTCTCCCCCATTCTCCCTTTGTGTGCACCATGTCGTAGACAGCACATGAACTTGAATTCAAGTGTCATGCATCTCCTCCACTTTGATCAGATGATGCTATTGTCTGCGCTCCGAGACACAGCCTGGAATTGCCTCCTGATATGCCCCCACTCTGGTAAAGTGAGATGTGAGACCCCTCTGTGCTCGATCAAACACAGGGGGCTTTTGTGTGTGTGTGTGTGTGTGTGTGTGTGTCTGTAGTGAGTAAAAGAGGGGAGAGAGTGCAGCGGAGAGGGCACATTAGCATGGTTTGCTAGCCTGCACACTAATGCAGAGAGATGCCCTATAAAAGCCAGGGTTCATTCAGAGTCATTCTCCCACAGATTTCAGCAGGAACATTCTATATGGAGAAAAAAAAAGAGGGGGAAAACCTCAAAAGATCTGTGAGGCTGATTAGGGTCCCCTCCTGGTGCTTTTCTCCCGTCACAAAGAATGGCCATATCTGATTTCCCGTGCGCCACAACTCTCACTGTTTAACGCAGTCATAGGAAAACACCCACGCCATCTCACAGCGGCCAATTATATTAATGAATGGATCGTTTTGATCCACGACCGGTAGGATTCCGCCACTTCGACTCTTGTCAACAAAAGCCTAATTATTCTTTCTTCACCGCAACGTCGTCCCTTGCTGGCGAGAAAGGAAAACCACTGCTGGAATATTGACAATTCTTCTTATGCAGTTTATTTTATATCGTTTTTTTTTTTTCAAGAGCTGAAAAGTGACATTTTTTTACAGGGGAAAAAATAAATGCTGCCTGATTAGAGGAGAAAAGAAAGGAGGGAGAGCTGGAAAGGGAGAAGGTTGGAGTGATTCAAATGAGTGCTTGGATATGCCTAGGGTTTAAGAGCCTGAAGAAATGCAGCCAAAAATGAAACAGGCAGCAGAGCACAGAGGGGAGGCTCCCATCCAAAACACGATTATTTCCCAGCAGTCATTCAGCGAGGCACATTTCCAAAAAAAGAAAGGAAAAAAAACTTTCATTAACTATTAAGACCCACCGGATCTAACAAACAGAAGATTATAGATGCATTATAACTGATTTTGAAAAATTACTTTTCAAATGCCACCCACTGTGCATGAAGTGTGTTTTCAATGCATTTGTTTCTCAAAATTGAAGTCAGCTCAACGTGCCATCCTCTCAGTGTGATGAGTCTTTATACAGTAACCAGCTTAATTTTACCGATTTAATACCCCACACGTAAGCTTATAAAACCATAGTTTAAGCGATGAAAAATACCGTCGTACATAGTAGCTCTAGAAATCAGCTAAATGCAGCATGAAGCATCGTAATGGGACATAACTGATTATGTCCAATGATCTTAAAATGGAATAATCGCAGTAGGCAGGCGGGACATAATGAGGGTAAATAAAGGATGAAGCAAAACATCTCCGTGTCCAAAGCATATGTCCGCATAAACCTCACCCCAACAAGCACTTTGACAGACTGATAATTGCTGTCTGTTTTACTACCATATTGTCCTAGGGCTGCTGAGGTAGGAAAATAGAAATATTCTGCGCATAACGCAGGCAGCCAAAACATCATGGCTTAACCTGAGCTTGACCCAACATGATCTCTAATCTGCTTCGCTCCAGCAGGGAGTTTGTGATGGAAACAAAGAAGAGTTCAATCTCAGTCAATTGTTCCTCGGCGGCTCCCTTACAGTCAAGATGGGAGAGAAGGTAACAAAAACGGGGATTAATTCATCTTGTGTCGTGCCTAGCTTTTGTTCGTCAAAACATATCGGGTAGGGATGTTATCAGCAAAAATAAGACAAAGGTTTTCTGTGATGCCAGCTTACTTGGCAATTAGACATACAGTACAGTTATGAGTTCATATGAGCGGTTGCAAATGTATTTGGAGTGAGATTAATTCATAACAGTGTCAGTGAAAGACTTAACAAGTCATATGAATAATAACGCATAGGAATTAACCGATTTTAAAATTACAATATTTCAGTTACTTGCCTGGTGATTCAACCAATCTTCTCAATCAGTGATACATTTGATTTATTCCAATTTTATTCCGATAATCTTTTAATTTAGTTTCTTCCACCCGACACGGTTCATTTCTCCATGTCATATTATGTCATCTTAATTTTTCTAAATGATTCAAATTCGCCAATTTTGAATACAATCATGCATCATATTTGCATTCATGTGAAAGTAATAAAACCAGTATATTCAATTTACATTATGTGACTCTGATAATTAAGCTGTTTAACATCATAATTTGCCATGAATAATACTTCTTGTATCTATACTTTAGACATTCAGTCTAATCAGGATGATTACACCATAGTGATGGGGACAAATATCTCCATATGGTGCTGAACATAAAAGCCAGAATGGATTATCCCAGGTTAATAGATATGCATAACAGGCAAGGATAATACACCTCCCACAGTTATGTACCACAGCAGGCGTGTAATCCATGATAAACTGCGACCAGCTTGTCGATAAATTGACTCACTGAGACTAAAGATTACAGCTTGGGATCACTGAGGACGTATGCTAACCCAAAAATGATGCAGCGATCAAAGGTAGAGAGGATTTGCAGCTGTGCCCAGCAGCGACAGGTGAATATGAAAGTTTGCTGCTTGTACTCTAATCACTGCCAAACAAAACAAGATATTTCAGCTCACACCTGTTTTTGCTGCTTGTGAACCGAAACTCGGCGGTTCAGCCTGCCAACTCCTCGTCTCATCATGTTTGCTGGCCAAAAAAACGCTGTTTGCTTTGTCGACCAGGTGTCATCAATTCTATTAGCTTAAATGATACTGCACACAAACCGGTTAAAAAACAAAACATGTCCAACTCTGTCATTTTCTAAAAACTTTTTTATGTGTTCTATACGAGTTTAAAGCTGCACTCAAACGTGGAAGATTTTGGCAGCTATGATGAAAACAGGATTCTATTTCAAGGGACTTTCAAGCTATAATCCTTTCAATAGATCTCCCAAATGGCAACAACGGGCTATTTTAAATCTTAAATGTTTGAAGGACTTCAGTAGCCAGAAACCAAATAGCCTAATAGAGTGTCAGCAGCTCTTCTTTGTACTGCAGTTGGAAGGAGTCTCGATTATCAATAAGTAGCCTACAGCCATGCCACAGTAGTAGCTCTGTGACAGTAAGACACAATGGTACATGCTAATGTCAGCATGCTAACATGCTCACAATGACAATGCTATGATGCTGATGTTTCACAGGTATAAACACAAAGTGTTGCCCTCCCTAGACCGAGAAGCGTGGCAAAAATGAAGAAAAAAAACCTACTTATCTGTGTGGTACCTCCTCACTGTCAGATTTGTCACTTCCTACTGCTGCGTGTGGTTTTATACATGTAGTGTCCTCACACAGAATACATTCATAACAACATTTCAACTGAGAAGGACGGGACAGTCTTTATTGCGGCTCCGTTTTGTGATTCAAGCTGATGAGGCGGCTGTTACTTTGACAGAAACATCCTGCCTATCTTGCTCTTACAACACCGGTTGCGAAATTTGTATGGATTTTCTGCCATGTCATTTCTTTTTGTTCCAATTATAGTCGGCTCACAGTACGAGGAAAGAGTTTAGTCAAACCATTGTGACAATGACTTGCTGACAAGGGATGCTCAGGCATCACCTCAGTAGAAAAAAAAGGATGATGCAACATTTTTGGATGAGCTGTCAAACTACAGGAAAAGAATAACGGCGACCACAATTTGTGTGTCTGCTTAGAACACTGTATTAAAAGCAGTTACACCCCTGACTTTCAGCATTAGGTTAGTGCACCCCTGCTTAGAGGAAAGAAACAAAAAGGTGCATGAAATTGAGCTATTATTGAGCTCTCTCTCTCTCTTCTCTACTCTGACTTCCTAAGCTTTTTAGACTTCATATTTATGTGCACTGTCAACTCAAGATGTTCTAATTACCAGCTTAAATGCACTTTCATTCTGTGAATTAACACTTGATAAACGATGCATTCTTGACTGTATGAATGAGCTCCAGCTGAGCAAAATACAATTAGCACCAACTGAGTTTGCCACAGCTGACATATTTAGTGTTGTTTTTTTTTGATAAAACATTGAAAACTCATTAATTACTGGGAGTGATTACCGTGCCAATTTAAGGCAATCAATTTGTGCCGATTACAAGTTTTTCCAGTTCGTAAGAGTGTCTAAGAAGCCAAAATGTGTCTCTCCGATGCTGGAAGTACTGGACGTACTGTGCTTTGAAAATAATTATGATGAATTAATATTTCATCACGATGTGGTACAGCGACAACATTGTCGTATTAATGTCACCATAAGGGGTCAGAGGAGCAAGCAACTAACAACTCACAATCAAGAACAGGAAATATATTGAATTTTTTTGTCTCATGCCGTATAATTAGTTTGTCGAAGCCCATCGCCCCATCAGTCCTCAGATGTTTCTTCTGGTCAAGTGCTTATTGGCACTTGTTAGCTTGCTTGCATGCTAAAGTTAGATGGCTGCAGAACCACTGGCATGGCTGCAGACTCGTTTTAGGTGTGACCTGTAACTTTCTGTCAAAGCATCTACAAAATCAGCTGGTTTCAAAGAGATGGGATCAAAGAGCCAATCATCACTGTGCTACATGCAATCCTTTGAGTGCAGCATTTGGCATTGTGGCTTGTAAAACAGATACATTCATCGTATGTTTTACTCTCAGAAATTCAGCAAGAACACCAACCTGCATATTCCTCTCAAATCTTCAAACCCCAATTGTCATTTGTGGCTCTTTATCAAACCATGCTTTACCTCTGAAGCTGCTCTCCTTAACATACGTTGGTAATGAACACAGCCAGGTCCCAGAAGAGCACCGGCGCAGCCACAGATGGATCAGAGAGATGCATAACTTACAGAGAAAGGACATCAATTTGATATATTGTGAGCATGACGGAATATGATGCAGAGCGCTCCACACTGATCTAATATCACAGCTCTGCAGGGCACTTGAGCACAGCGAGGTATCCTTCCATAGTGGACACAAAGTCCATATTGTTTATATTAACATCCCATGTGGTTCATGTGCACCTGAGAGCCTCCACTCATCCTTGTGTCTTCTCCTGTTACTAGTAGCTGCAGTACGCTGAGAGATTCCCCAGATTCTTACTTGAGTGCCTCAACTCCTGCAGGGGTCCCTGTTATTAAAAAAAACATCACACGTCTGTGCCTGAGCTGCTGATTTACGGTCAAACCTGTTTTTTGAGAACACACAGCCAATCTTGTGACTTGCTCTGGTACCTGTGGCTTTGTTGATATAGATTTTCACTTCGCTGCTTGCACGTCATCGCTCCTCGCGGGGATCCGGGCGATGAAAAACAGCATACACATGGTTTCTATATAATGGTACCTCATGTGGTAAATCGTGCCCTTGAGTGTATGCTGATGTAAAACGCCCTGCTTCTTCTCTTACACTTGTGAACCCTGCTGGTTGGGGTTAGAAGTGACAGATTGTCTTTATAATAACCCCCCTGGTGGTCCTGGTGGGCTACTCAAATACATTCAGGGTCATGATTGTGTACCTGGAGGTCATAATTGGTCACTTGGAACACCTCCCGCTGGGTGGGCTTAGCCTGTCCAGGTGTGAAACAGGTGACTTCTGACCTCTAAGGGTCACACTCAGACCCCCGGGGCTTCAGTAGCCAGAGAGGAGGGGGGAGCCATATGACAGCAAGAGGAAGAACTTAGTGAAGCAGCTCAGACTGAAACCCTATTAGCACAAATATCTCCCTTAGCCAGGAAGGATTCATTTGCTCTTTTGCTGACTGGTAAATCTTTGATTTCCCGCATGCAGGACCTGAGGTGAAATCCCGTCTGTTGCATAAGCAGATCTTTGAAGAGCTTTTTTTTTCCAAACTGCAAAGAGCTTCAAAGTATGCATGTGTTCACTGATCAGAGCAGGAGTACTGATCTTTAAGACCGTCTAGTCATGTTCAGTTTGTTCTCTGTTATCTGGGAGACAACATATGCTCTTGCTCGTCTGTGATTGATCGACATATCAGTGTGGATAAGAAAGGAGCAAACTGCATTAAATCTGCATGTGGGGAGAACATTAACATTGAAATCCCTCTGCTGATAAAATATGCCTCTTGATTCCGCCTCAGATTGGCAACAGCCCCGTTTTGATAAACATATAAATACACACAAAAAGGAATGACAAAATGAAGCAAAGAATTTGGTTCTTTGGGAGAAAAAAGTGGACTTCTTTTCTTAATGAATTCTTCATCACTGGTTGTGTGAAACCCTGAGGGGAAAAGGTCCCGCATTTGTACCTCAGATGAACTTAAATGGTTCAAATTCCCCAGAGAAACAAAAGCGCATGGCTCACGGCTATCTGGGCCTTGGGGCTTCAGAATGCTAATACGTCATTTAGAGGCACGTCCTAACACATTAGTCTATTTACATCTATTCATCCCAGGTGTGGAAGTGGTCTGATGACTCAGTGGTGGTTGAAACCTGAACTCTTTGAATAAAAGATAACAAACACAAAATATGGCGCTGAATAATCTTCATTCACAAATCCGAACAGACCAAAGTGTAAAAAAAAAGGACTTTTTGGAATTTTGCATAATGTTTTATGAGCCACACTCTCGTGGTACCTTCGCCGGTCTCATGATTAATCATGTAGCACATGCATTTCTGGCGTAAACACAACATAAATTCATAATGGTCCAGTGTCTGAGAGAAAAGTAATAGCTCGAGGACTGTGCTGGTCTCACAAGTTTGATGCTCGGTTTGATAACTGTCTCATGATCCTCATCCTGGTGTTGATAGCGTCACTTGCTTGATGCACTGGCCTCAGGGCATTCCTCCACTTCATTCCTCCACCGGCTGTTACATAAATTGCAGTTGTTGCACGCAGGAATGTACAACCTCCTGTAACTTGCCATGACCTCTTGTTAAACAGGATTGTTTTTTAAATTAAGTCTACATGAGGTTGAAACGCTGGTGTTTTTACAACTTGTTGCCAGTGTTTACATAATCCACCCACTGATACTTATGTGTACACTATAAGAGATGATTACTCTTATAGTGTGTGAGGAAGTGCACTACCAAGAACAACTACAGATGTGTCAATAGTGTAGAGAAAGAAAAGTCCCTTGCCCTAAGCCAGTGGTTCTCAAACGTTTTCTGTCACGCCCCACTTTGGAGGAAGAAAAATGTTCATGCCCCACCACCCCAACAAAATTGGAACAAAATGGTGCATGTTGAACTTTTATTGAAATAACATTTTGTGACTCCTCCGTCTGTGCTTTTTCAAATAATATAATAAAGAAAATTGCAATCACTTTCAAGTAAACCAAATTGCTCCATCGGACAAAAACAAATACAATGTGCAATCGCTTTGTTAGAACAATGCAAATAAAGTTCAATCTGTGCAAAAAATAAATATTTGGCAGAAAATAGCTTATTGTGGCAGCAATTCACCTGTTTTGCACTGAATATCTTTCTAAGATAATAACAATAAACTGCAACCTGTGAAAAACAAAACAAGTTCAAATATTTGGCAATAAAGAGTTTTACACTGCATATCTTTTCAAAACTACAATAACGTGCAACCTGTGCAAAACTAAACAAAATGAGTGCAGATATGTGTGAGCCATATGCTCACACATATCTGCAGGAAGTACCTTTATCCAGGCCCAGCTCCACTCACAGCTCAGCCCTGCGTCAAGCTGCGCTACAACCAGCCTCCTCTTCCTTAAGCTCTTTGACCTCATCATCTCATCAGTATCATCCTCATTCTACTTTGAGTTAAAACAAACAACCTGCAACCAGATGCGCCGGTGTTCCGGTTTAACGTTAACGAGTGACCGCGTGAACTGAACCGGAACACGGGGGGGGGGGGCTGCATGTTTCATCACGTTACGTTTTTTCCTCCTAGATCGTGATAATGACGAACGTTAACAGTCGACAAAGTTCCGCATGCAGTGGACGTTAACTTAACCCAGCAAGTCTGAACTGTAACGGAACATAACGTAACTCAAACTTTAACGGAGGGAAATGAAGACGCTGTAGACCTCTGAAAGCTGATTGGCCAAGACTCGTCACATCAAAGATGTTCTATTGCGAAGATCACGACATCACATTTTCTCCTCGTCTCACTCCAATCTGAGAAACAATCTGCCCCCCCCCTCCCCAAAAAAACAACCTCTACGGATCTACACGATTCACGTGGATGATATATTTTGATTCAAAATGGCGAATTATTTCGCCGAGAAGCGACAAGTTTGCAGGTATGAATAAAGTTCTTGAAATAAAAAAATTCTGCATTTCTCCCTGCGCCCCACCTGCAATACCGCCGCGCCCCACAGTTTGCGAACCACTGCCCTAAGCCAATCAAGTGCTTTTAAATGTGCATGAAGCAGAAGCGCTGTTCTACCATGGGCTAATACTGGCCTAAAGGATAATGATGGCATTGTTCTGTACATTCAATCGACCTCATGAATACACCAAAACTACACCACATTAGTACATCCAATACTTTATGACGTCCCTACCCTGCTGTAGCTCTAGGCCCCAGGCCCATTGGTTTCTAATGAGTATGTAAATCTTAAAAAAAGATCATGCACAAATATGTATTTTTTTGAAAGACTCAGTGGTTTCTTAAAACAGCAGGGCACTGTAGTTTTTTACTCAAACAGCAGTAAACAGTACATTTGTTTGGGACTATTTTCATCAGCGGATTAATACTTGTTTGATTAATACACATAAATGAGCGATGGCAGGTGTTGGTTGTGTTGGTTGCGACGCATCGAGGCCTAGAAGCTCCGAATGTTACCTCTCCCTTTTTTCTTTCATTTTGATTTCCCGCTCTCGGCAGACCGTTCGAAACAATTGCGAATAGAAGTGGCCAAGTGTGGAACAGTGCTCCCCCGCTGGCTGTTGTCTTTGATGAGTGAACAGTTTATTAATTAGCCAGTCAGTCCGCAGGGCATGGCACATTGCCCCACAGAGCTGCAGCTTAGGTGTGTAGCTCGCAGGGAGAGGTCATATTTTGTAGCATTCCAGATGCCAGAAGAGACGGCATGTCCGTAAATCAAGTAAACAAATTCCAAGCCTCTTGTGACGACAATACGGATATTTACTGTAAATGCAGCTTGCTTTTCAGCCAGCATTTCATGGGCAAACATAGTGCTAATTAGGCTTGGTAAACTAGTTCATTTTAGTGTGGGATGCAGCGCTGTTCTTGGCATTTTGTGGAGCACAGCAACAGGCTTTTCTGAATGAATTATACATTGGCAGTGATAAGATATGCATTTCATTATGGAACTCTGCTGTACATACATATTTCACTGCTTTGCCTAATAATCAGCCACGAGCTAGACAATATCTGATGTGGTGCAGGAAGAAAAATTAAATAAAACCTGGTGGGAATATTCCCACATAGATTTAGCTTGGGAACATATGACAGTAATAATCATCCTTCAGCTTGATGGATCTTTTTTTTTTTAGATGTTGTCAGCCAGTGTATGGGAACACTTAAACGAGCCGCTTCTCAATGTCACTGTTTCTTAAATCGCATTCAACATCACCTTTCTTCTGGTGTACGTAATTGCTCATTGGGAGATATATTAGAGTGATCTGGCGAGCCCTGAAGGCATTCGTAGCTGTGCTTAAGTTCTGAGATCTGTGCTGAATGCTACATTTGGCGGTAGCAATGATTCATTCGCTCCCTGCATACAATTTTAAAAGTTAGAGTCGTTTTGATTCGGGTTGTGCAGATTTTACAGACATGTATCCTGATGCTTTGTCTCATTTTCTGCCTCATTTCTCTCAACAATGTTTGGATGTCTAACATGCTTCTCTGTGCCTCGAAGTCGGTTATGTAAAAACATCATCTTTCATATGCACGCATACCTCCAAATGCAAATATGCTTTCTCCGAGGATCTATTTTTTTTGGAGTCAGAACAACAGTCAACAAAAATGTGTTCTACCTTCTAATATGTAGCTATAAATACTTCACATGATTAGTACACAAAGATAGTTGGGACTTTGGAAATGCAAAGTCATAGTGAGAATTAGAAATAGCATGACAAACATTAGTATAGAGGATACTGTATGTTGTGTGTGGGTAGAGATTATAAATGTATCCCTCTGTTTCCTGGGGCTGCTCCAAATCCTTCAGGGAGCAGACCTGGGTCTGTTGAAATACATCAGGATCAAAGGGTGTAACCTGTGCTGAGGTTAGGTCTTTTAGTCTGCACTTCTTTAAAGAAAATGACAGATTCAACCTGCAAACACTCAATTTTTGAGGTGAATCGATCCGTTTCAAAGTTTCTCGGGGCTCAGAAGGTAATGAGCGTCTGGAAATGAACTTCTATTCAGGAGATGGAATGGCCCCTCTAGTTTTGTGTTACAGTGTGCCTATTCAGGTATTTTCATTTGAAAAGGAGTGGGCTGCAGTGCTCATTGCAGCGCTAATGCACTCAATGTCCAGGGTCTTATTGAAAGTAGTTTAAAGTCCAAGAACTTCATCTTTTTTTATTTATTTTCTTGAGAGCACAAATTGCATTTTTGCGCAGCTTTTCCATGATATAGAAAGGTTTTCTTGGCTTATGGTCATGTTCTGTTCCTGGCTCACTCACAGAACAAGAAATGGAAAAGACACATATTCTGCAAATTGAATCAATATTGTGTTACGTAATTCTGTATAATATAGTTCATAGGTCTGTCCACATGAAACCAATTACTTGAACAGTAAAGTCTTTTGAGCAGTGCCACAACTGCATTTACCGTGTCATATTATACTTCGGAAATATCTATAATTAACAAAAACACTATTCTGTCCAAGCCATAATATTGAAAATGAAACCCAAACAAAAGTTTTATTCATATTATGAGAATTCAGCTTTGGCTTCATGTTCATTTTGCAGTATTGAAGAAAAAGGAGAAGGATCCTGTCAGTGTTTCTCCTTCTCAAACAAGTACTTTTAATACCATAGGTCTTTGTTCAGTGTTGGTATTTGTTAAAAGCTGCATAATGCAGTCAATTGGCATTATGTGTGGAGTTTTTGCATGAGGCAAATTTTCTAAATGGGCGCAGATGAGCCTTTGTAGGGAGGAAGTGGAGATTAAAGATAAACAAAACCTCCTCAAATTTATCACAAGGGATCATCCCACACTGAACGGCCCCATAGATGAGCTGATTTTATTCCATTTTACCAAGAAATATCCAATAAAGCGATGCGTTTGTTTCAAAGTAATAGCATGCAGAAGCGATTACTTTCTGAAGACTAGAGAGACTTTGTTGACGTCTGTGTTTAAAAGATGAAACATGAAAATGCAAAGAGTCAGCAGGGGGGTGAATGTGGTTTATGTAAGCTGCTGACCAGAGTCTTCGGCCGCCCTGCTGTGCAGCTGGAGCAACCAGGGGGTGTGAAGAAAGAATTACTCCGAAGAATCAGACAGCACATCAAAGCGATGACCAAACAAGAAGGTGTCACTGGCCCGGGGGCAGCGTGATTTGAATCTGACTTCACACATGCAGAGGCACATTCAACACAGACGTACACACACAGCACTCTCGACCTCAGGTAGCGGTGGCTTAGAGGCAGCATTGTCATGGTGGGAAGAAGTCAAAGCCCTCAGCGAGCAAAAAGCCTCACAAAGCCCCGTCCGTGAATACATTAAAAACGCTTTTTTTTGTTGTTTCCCAAGAACTTGTTTATTAGCGAGGATTGTTTTATCTTTTGCTGAGGTGTGCGTTCACATCTGAACACACGTCTGAGCGTGCAGGATTGCGCGTGCGCGCCTTTTTTTCCCGCCCGAGCACGTGTTCGTGAGCGCTTGTTCCCACAGACACCTCGAGCTTAACAACAGAGCTAATTGGGTCAGCATTCCATGCCACAGCAGAAGCCTTGCAGGACCATGTGACTCCCCACAAGTCTGCATTGTTGTTTGTTATCTGCATGTATGCGCATATGTATATGTCGAGCAGGGAGTGGGTGCAGGGGATAGTGGACATCCTTGCGCTGCACCTCTTCTCTAAGGGATTATATATTTAAGAGTGCAGGCAGCTTGTCAAACAGTCATGGGCGGGAGCTATAAATTGTGCTGGTCTGTGTAAACACGATTCGTTAAGTGCCAAAAGGTGCCTGGCAGGCGCCCCTCTGTTATGAAAGTGAAGGGCAGTTGTCATGCTATCCTCGTCCCTATATTAGTACAGTCCACAGCAGGTAAACATGAGCCTTTAAATCCAGACAACCTGGGAATGTGTAACAGCAGATGGAGGTGGCGCCCAGCAATTAGCAGACAACACTTACGCAAATTAAGTTTGCCCGCGATGGAGCGAGTCTGCAACGACAGGTCACCGACGATGCATTAACATCTATTTTTTTTTTTTCTAATTGTTTATTGCTCTTGTAAAGAACCCTGGCTCGACCCTCAGGCAGAGAAAACCCATTAACAAGCAACGAACAGTCGGACTCTCTGTTTTTCTTACTTCCAAAGAAAGTTTTTTTTGTGCTCTTTGTGCATTTCCATCCCAAACGCAGTGCTATGTTTAAGAGCTGTGACAAGTCTCAGGGAGATAGGGGAGACAAATTAGATTTCAGCTCTGGGCTCCTGTAATGTACACACACTCATTTCCACTTAAACTGTCTTCTGATCCAGGGGACGTGACAGCGCCTCGCTATTCCCAATGCTCATCACGTTCGAGATAACATTTTGCATATATTGGGGATTGTGAATCAGGCGAGGGGGAGAAGTTTACAGGTTGAACGCGCATCGCTTTACTTGCCCAGAAAAAGAAATAGCAGATTTGCGAGGAAGGAGATCAATGTGTAATTATTGTATTTGATGTGCGCCCTTGCGATCAATCATTAACAATGGGAAAGGGTGTTAAAAATGATGGGATCGTTTCTTATTTATGTTCGACTGCTGTCGTATTGAACAGAACAAAATCGGTAGTGGGCCTGCTCACATTTTACTCTTAAGCCATTAGTACTCGAAATTCATGTAAAGACACGCTCTACAGTCTTCACTTGAACAGTTTCAACTCAAAATATGGAGACAACCATTGGTGCAATCTCACCACATAAAGTAGAAAGATGTAGTCGGAGAAGTTCTTTTTTTTTTTACAAGATAAGTGCGTTTTCATTGAGCCTCGATTTACATACAGTATTACTTTCAGTGAGTCAAGGTAACGCTGTTAATGACACAAGGGTCTTTTTAATTGAAGCCATTATGGTGATGTTTACATCTGGAGTTATAAAGAATTCATGTATTACAAGCTGACCTTGCCCCGACTTTCACTTAGTTCTTTCGAACTGATTAGATATTTGCATATTCATTGGTTTCAAGTATGAACACATTGCAACCCTCATGACTGAGGATCTCTGTATGCACAAACCTCAGTGGTAAACATCATCAACGGTGTCCTTATGAAAGGTTAGGCATACATTATCATAACCAATTTATAACTTTGAAGGACTCACTTGAAAATTCAAGCTTTTTGTCTTGCCTTTTTAGTTTTATACAAAGCATATTACTAAGGTTCCAAAGCAAACAATACATATTACACATTTTAGACTCACCTCCAACCTTTCATTTCATACCAGAATAAAAGCAGAAATTTGATTTATAGGCTATGCAATTATTTGCTTGGGCTATAAAATGACAATTATTTGTTACTATAAAATGACAAAAAAATGAATAAATGACATGCAGACATTTCCACAAGGCATCACTGTAAGTTCTGAGTATGAAGATGACGTAGATGAATCATATGCTGTGGCAGTGTTTCCCAGCCTGGGGGTTGAGAATCCCTAATGTGTCGCAAGATAAACCCGAGGGGCAGAAGATGATTGACAAGTTAGGACATAAGAAGAAGACACAAATATGATGTGCAGTATTGTATTTCTAAATGTGATAAACAAACAGGACTTTTACTCAGGGAGCTGGTCCAGTGTGAAACCAAAAATTGAGTGATTTGAGTGTTATGGTCACGCGGCGCTAGCCACTGAGTCACATGATGTTACGTCCTAAGCTTACTTATTGTGAGCCAAACCATGATGTCTAACCTGAACTAAGTGGTTCAGTTCTGTTGCCTAAACTGAACCACCACCGTCTAACCGCGCGTCGTTTACCTCAACAGTTTCACAACGCTAACCACGTGCAAACCTTCAGTCGTCAAGATACTACTCAAAAAGGTTGCCCATGGCTTCATTATAGTGATGCAGGAGGCTTCTGCCCAAGCAGGGATAAATGACGAGCAGGGATGAGTCTGGACCTAATAAGCATTGCTTGGATCAAAATGGTTGGGCCTGGCCTTGAAATCCCCGTATCTCAACACAATTGAGCCCCTATGGTAAACTTTGGACACACATGTTAGACATCCCTCTCCATCCCCGTCATCACAGCTCTAAATGAGTGAATATCTGTTGGAGGAATGACTTTAATCCCGTTGGAATCCATGCCAAGGAACATGGAAGCTGCCATCTGTACATCCCGGCTGAAATTATTCACAAAATGTTCACAGTTTTTGTTACCCACTCATTGCAGCTCAAGCATGATTAAGGTATTGTTACAATTAGGGAAGTAGAGGTATCTGATTGACAGTGCTTGGCCCCGAGTGTTAACCCTCTGTGCCCCTGCAGATGCTTCCCAGGTCACTGCTGTAAGTGAGCTAATAAATAAACATTACTTTGATTAAATATGCAGCCCAGGATGCATTCTCGTTTTCCTTGAGACAAATGCACTAAAGCAAACAAAGGATAAACTCAGTAATCAAATCTCTCTCCTCTCATTTCCTATGTGTGGTGAAATCATCTATGTTGTGTGTGTGGTTTGCTTTTATGGAAGGCTCAAAGCAGTTGAGAGATGATAGAGGGATACAATTTTCAGCACCATGCCACTCTGTTATAATTAGAACAAATACGCCAGGAAAATGGCAATCTTGTGCACGCACACACACACACACACATTTGTAGGCCTTCTACAGAGAGCATGATTCCACAGCTAAAAATACACCAGAAAACAAATGAAACAGCATCAAACCACCCTTCCGCATTAATATGCTGATTTCTGAGCAGCCAATTTTCATCGCAGCAGAATGTGATACCAATACCAGCTGCTAACCGCATGTCTGCTAATTTAAGTTCATCGTGACCAGCGGAAGTGCAGAATGTGTTTGAACCATGGCCATGGAATTTGATCTCAAGCTTTCTTGCTCAACATGAAGCTAAAGTTGTTTTAAATCCAAGTTAAATGGATACAAACAGACCTTAAATCTTCTCCTTAAAATTTGAAAGTTAATTACCAGGGGATAGAAAATCAACTGCTGATAAACTGTGAAAGATGGGATTTGAAGCTGTTGGAAGTGACTTTAAAGCATTTGTTAAGCTCTATCAATTGCCAGAAAGACGCTACGCTGTCTGGGGGAAATTAATTGGTACCATTGAGTCAGTCTAATCAGTCACAGAAGAAAAAAAAAAAAAGAGACGCATGCCCATGGACGTGTGACCTTGGAAAGGAAAACCAAATCAAAAAGAGCGACAACCACAACTTCCAGTATGGAAATTTATTTGAATGAGGGTCATTGCAGAGAGGTAATGTCAAACAAGCATCCTTCATTGAAGGACGGAGCTAGGTTTAGTGTTTCAGACTTGAATGGGTTGCCAACTTTAAGTGAGCAATCCAGTCTGCTAGCTCTTTTTCCCAGTTATTAATAAAGGCAGAACAGCAAAGAGGAAACAAGAATCCCTTCTGCAGCACATACAGTATGGACAGTTCCTCCAGGCAAGCGCTCAAGTCAGCTCAATGACTGGGGGAAACCCTGAGGTTGAGTTTTTGCTCACCTTTACCTGCAATGATGTGGATCCCAGAATCCTCACAGGAGTTTAAATTATTTATCTTGCCAACACCAGCTATACTCTTTGAGCTCAATCTCCATGTTTTTTTGTTTTTTGTGGTCTTGTTGTGTGCATAACATTTTTATTCTGCAGACTCAGTAAAACATGAACAGGGAGTAATGAGAGTAACACGTTGTAGCTTGTTTATTTGATACTTAGCTATTCAGCACAGAGATGTAAAGGTTGCCTCTCTACAGCATAATGTGAATATATGTTTTCTTAAAAAGCACTTTGGTGCAACGAGGTCTACCACGTTTTCTGTTTTGGAGGAAGCCAACCAGCTGTAGGTGGTATTTTTCCACCAGGTGAGGGAAACAAGCAGCAGATTTACTGTACTGTACATTTATTAGCACAGGAGAGGTCAAAACTCCAGCAACACTAAGTCCAGCCATAGAGATTGTAATACAAAGTTTCTCCACAAAAAGAGAAAATCAAGTTTTATGAGTTCTTAAATCAATGCAAATAAACTAGAACACCTTTACAGAATGTGTGATTCTGGGTTTCATAAAGCGAAACTGATATTTGTTCTAAAGAAACTGCCAAAGATGAGTCTGTTGTGGTCTGCATTGAGGGTGGACCAACGTGCTTTCTTTCCCCACAATAGCTGTCAACCAAAGTATTGCAGAAATGAAAAGATGAAAGCTAAATGACAGCAAAATGTCCTTTTATATATATATATATATATATATATATATCTTTTTCACATAGTACATCCAGATGGTCTTGGTCGTACTGCAGATTCCTGGTTTAGATAGATCTCAAGCCACATACTATACTGTGGATGCTTCGTATGATTCAGAGAGCACTAAGTCCACTGGCCTGGGTAGCGGCAAAGGGGGCTATAAAATTCACCTCAGGAGCTGTGAGCCACCTTCGGCCCAGGCTTCGAGGCGCACCTGGTCACAGCTCACCGCCACAGAAGAAATGCGCCTGGGTAGGGCAGTGCCAGGCAAACGTTCCATGAGTGGATCCTCCCACACTGAGTGGCCGTCCCTGACCCGCCGAGTGGCATCCCTCTCATTCATTATGAAACTGGGGCCGGCCTACTTAGACTGGTAATGTGATCATTGATTGATTTCTTCAGGAACCAAAAAGGGGCTCCTCAGTGGTCTGCTCTGGGACCACTGCTTTTTCCCCTATTCATTTATAATATTTGATTATACAGATGATACAATTGTATACAGTAGTTAATTCTACTGTATACATTCATGCTCTTCACATACAAGGCTGATGATGTGTGCCTGCTGCCCCCAGCAAATATGATCAGGCAGGCTCACCGGATAACATCCTTTACCAGCAGTGGTTCGGGCTAATTGAAGTGTAGAACTTTAAAGGTTAACTGGTCTTTTATCCCATTTTGTTCAGATAAAGATTGTGTTTAATACTTGTTTGATGCCCTTGTTTATCCTTTCACCGTCTTTCACAAAGACTCTGTTGCCTTTCGTGAAAGATTCCTGACGGCCTAATTGCTGCTGTTGAAGCTAATTATGTAAATTTAAGCAAGCTGTCACTTCACAACACTTTACTGGTGGCCACTCTTGTCAGCTTGTGATGGTGCCATCTATTCTGCCCATGATGAATATCTGTCGTCAGGATTCACGTGTACTGGATCAAGAAGGTCTATGTACTTGATTCCCACCACCATACCTTCCTCTAACTTTTAACCATTTGGCTGGTCAGTCCTGTTTCATGCCCCTCAAGAATAGTTACATCGGATCCTGTAAGAGTAATACTTTTGTTTTCAACAAAATTGCTAAAAAAATGCATTAGCATTATTCCAAAACTGATAACCTTCATGAAATATTGTTCAATTCTCTTTTTTTTAATTGTGTAAGGGGAACTCATATTCCTCATACATTGCACTCCTGTGGTTTGGAACATTGTGCTCTGCGTTATAGCATTTATTATTATAGTTTTGCATGGTATTTCAACACAATAATAACCCCGTTGGTGCCCGGGATTCTGATTTGGGACCGATATAGTTTATGGAGTTCATTTCAGTGCATATTTTCAGGCCAGCATTATATGAGCCACGTGATGTTTTTAGCTGGCTGTGTGCCATCACAGAACGTAATTATGGTTCCCTGTCCTAGCTTGGAGAATTGAATACTGTATTACTGTTTGCACTGTGCAGGCCAGTGGGAAAAAATAAAGTTATTGAGGGGCATCCCCTTTTACTGTGGTAGGGTTGACCTTGCAAGGTCTGACGAAGCGCAGACCCTAGCTGTAAAATAAACAAACTTCTCCCATAAATACAAGTCTTTAATCTGTCTTAATCTCCCTCAAATGGCAGACTGAGCACCCCACTTTCCTCCCCTCTCTTATAGAGAAACACAACCCTCTTAAGCTCACTCAAATTTCATCCCTCTCAAGTTTGGCCTCGAGTCTCGTTTTCACTGTCCAGGGATTGAGAGCTGCCCATCTGTCTGGGTCATCCGCGCTCGCCTGCAAACTTTCGACTCAGGAGGCTTTTTGATCACACACACAGTCTCTTGGCTTATTGATATTCAAATAGCCCTCACAGGGGATTTTCAAAGCACTGCTAAAAGATGCATTAGCCAAAGAGAAAATGGGATTATTTTCTCAATTTTACTACTTGCAATGGCAAACTGGAAGGGTTTGGATCAGAACAACAGTGTAATTAGGTTTTTATTAGCATATATGAAGGACTTGTACAAGTGGTGGCGGCGGTCCATGGGTTTGTATTCAATCTGTAAACAAAAAGGGGAAAGTTGACTCCAGCAATCTGACAGATTTATACAGCACTTTTACATTTTATATTGCAAAAGTCCTTTTTGGGCCGGTCTCATTATATTACAGGTATTACAGCTGCCTGGTAGAAAATGACAAACCACTGAAAGAGCTGTATTTAATGGAGGGAAAGTAATTTGAGAATATGCTGTTGTAGATACAACAACCTGTACTTCAGCACAGCGATGCTTTGAGCTTAATGCTAACATCAGCATGCTAACCTGCTCTCAATGACTGTTTGTGCACCATGGTCTCTTTCTTATTTCAGCATGTTAACATGCAAACATTCGGCCATTAGAAGTAAAGACAAAAAACAGGCTGTCGCAGGCGTGGCTAAAAATCAGTTTTAAAATGGAATCAATAACAAACACAATACGAGAAAGCATTATATGAAAGCCCTTACACTCCCCATGATATACTTTGATGTGTCTATAGGCTCTCTGTTAGCGCTTTGCCTTATTGCGGGCATCTTGGTCATATCGAGCATCACATAATCACTGTAATTATGCTTTTGAGTGTGAGATTTCAAATAGAAATGAAAATCAGGTGTTTAATTAGAATGCGTCACTGCATAAATTTCCAGACTTCCACCAGTATGATGCTGTTCTGTCTTTACAGTGTCATTATTATAACATATTTGAAAATGGAGGTCCATTAGACCCATAATCAAAGAAGGCAGAGTGTTTCTTCTGCTTCTTTCTCATCATTTCATATGAAGTCTAATACTTTCCGGATGAGCCAGCAGCCTAAATGACTACCTTGAACTCCCATAATACTTCTACTAAAACTTTCCACTGGTCGTTGTTGCATAACGTGCTGACAACGAAGAATAAATGTACGTTTCTGCAAATTAACTTCACAGTTATTCATTCTACATTTTCTCTGAAGCATGCTGCCATGCTTATTTATTCATCGTCAGAAAAAGGAAAAAATCTAAGTAGAATGTACAATGTGTAATTCTGCAAAGTATGATTCAATTTAACTCTAATGGCACAGTTTAATGAATGCATCTTATTTTACGCCGTTAAACAAACATGTCTAGGCCCAAATTAGGTGACACAACATGTTGTTTTCCTTTTAAGACTTCCTCTTAGTATTACATTCCCTGTGGTTATGGGGCAAAGTATCATCTCAAAGTAGAACGTGGAACAGCAGATGAAACAGGCCTGGGGTGATGTCACACTCTGAAGGGAGACAGTTGAGGACAGTTCTGAGAAAGAAGGAGAGGACAGTGAGCCAGCTATGGCGCCACTAAATCCTACGGGAACAAGAACTGCTTTAGACTTGACAAAAATGGAAAAGAACACATTCCAATGACATATTGTCATATATTTAGTTCCAAAAGCCTGTATAGTTTGTTTGAGCTAAAGCTAGAAATTGATCACCAGCAGGGTTTCATTTACTTCAAGGACTCATTTACCTCAGGAGATGAACTGTAACAATAGTGGCAGTCCTCCTATTAACCCATACAAAACTGCCACTTACCGAGCACATACCTCTAAATAAAAGTCAAGATTTCCATTAAGCTTCTTATATATTCACCGCTCTGCTCCTCTGCTTTTTATGCAACACCAGCTCAGACTCCAATATGTTGAAAATTGAGGGGCCTCAGGTGATGTCAAGGACTGTATGTATCTAAAGACTGTTAGCACTAACACTGCATAAACTCAATGACCTTACTTCCAACGTATTACCCGGGGAGTTGAGTCCTGGGCCGTGTGTATTTATAAAAGGACAAACAATAGGTTTTGTGAAAGCCGATTCACCACCAGGGCCAGATACAGCAAGGTATGGCAGATGGGCTATGAAATCCGTTTTATAGCCAGGGTAGTTCAAAGATTTCCTGAGGCGTGTTGTAGCCTCCAGATACTGGATGAACTGGATCATTGAGCTAAATTATTACTTATGAACCTAATGTGCAATGCGTAGCAATTAGAAAGCCACATATGCACATTTTGTGTTCTATTATTTATGCTTTTTACATTATTCTTCTCTTTTGTCTTTAAATATGTTATTGTTTGAGAGAAGTTTGTTTCATTTGCTGAGGAGAGGAGATTACTTCCTCCTGAAACCCAGCTGCTCAGTGTTTTCTTTTCTTTTTTCACTTTTTGGACTGAGCCAGGCTAGCTGTGTCCCTCTACGTCCAGTCTTAATGCTAAGCTAAGCTTATTGTCTGCTGGTTGAAGCTTCTCATGTAGCGCACAAACATGAAAGTGGTTTCCCATTATTATCAGTAATGTTTTGCTGCAATAAATATTGATGTAAGGCACTTTTTTTCTTTTTGTTGTTAAACTTGTGTGTTTGAATTAAAACATGTTTCTGTTAGTCTTTCACTTGGCCATTGTGAGATTATCTGAATGTCAACTTCCTGGTTGACAGCATTCCTGTTTGTGGTCTCACTGGTTCCTGGTAATAACCATCTCTCAAAAATCACAATGTTTCATCTCATCGAAATATGAGTCGCATAACTAATCAAGAGGAGAATGCAGTTGAGCGACTTGGCCCACTCTAAAAGAATGTGTGGATATATTTTAAAGTCCCTCCTCAATATTATGGGCTCCTGCTTCCTTTCCTGTTGGCACGACTAACCACAGTGAGCTGAGCACAGCATTCTGGCCCAAAGATAGATGTCACAGTGCATTACGACACTAATGACTCAGTGGAAAGGACAGGCACTGGCAGTTAGATGTATGTGTGGAACTAGACGTGTAGCTATGGTTTTACTGTGGATTGGAAGGAGAATAGAGGGGACTGAATTAGCTACTGGGACCTGCTGTTGCATTGCTGACAATAGGGATGTTGTGGAGTAATGATTTTGCTGTTTCTGCCAATAGATACAAAATGAAAAAAAAGAATTGAAGTGGAAATATAGAGGAAAACAGGGACAATAGAATGTCCCTGTAATAAACAAAGGATAACAAAGGGTTTTGTGGTTTTCAAAGACAAGAGGCCTGTCCATCCCATTATAATTCTTATTACCCCCCTTTTATCTTCCTGTTATTTATTGAGATGGTACATAATGGAATTTGTAATTTCGTACATTTTGAATAAAAATTTGAAAAAGAGTCAGTTATGAGGCTGTAGAGCATTCCCAACCCTGTGCC
The DNA here is from genome assembly GCF_004355925.1 of Anarrhichthys ocellatus. NCBI lineage: Eukaryota > Metazoa > Chordata > Actinopteri > Perciformes > Anarhichadidae > Anarrhichthys > Anarrhichthys ocellatus. Next base: position 2,733,415 of record NW_022280042.1, read on the forward strand.
AACTTCCTGTATGGAACACTATTCAAACTCATGATTGGAGGTGTAGGTAATAGCGGTAAGCAGGGGGTATCGGCCGACTTGAAGATACATTGAGGAAGAGCCTGCTGGGTTGTGGATAGATTTAAGACCTTCTATCATAAACATTTGGATTTTTGTGGAATTGTGATATCTGTTGGGGCAAACATCCAACGATAAAAAACCTGCTCATCTTGAGGCTACGATTGATGACAGCAGTTTGATCCAAAAGTCTTGAGAAAACGTCACCGTTGACATTTAAAGCCATGGTTTATAGTTGTGAAACCTCATGCGGAATGAAGATAAGTAAGTATGATAACATGTCAGAATTTGGAGGAATATTCATTTTGCCACTGGTCGGCTGTTTGCTCTCAAAGTAATTTTGTAACTCAGGCATCAGACCAGTTGAATTTCTAGAGCATGAAGGCTTCACCCCATGTTGTCAACAAACCACAAGCTAATTGCTGTTGGCTGAACTAGTGGAAGGAGGAAAGACTGGAGCCAATGTTGTTTGTCTGTTTTTCTTCAACTTGCCTAACATTCCCGGGGCAAAACTAAAAATAAACCCCGGTGATGATTCCCTATGATTTGAACGTTGTGCCTAGAATCAGATCTTCTCAAGCAGGAGAATCTAATGGGTTGCGATCAAGGCAACAAAGGGAGATGGGTGTATTTTTGCTGGGACCCAAAACTAAAAATGTATCCATTGCTAAAAACATCATGAAGGCATTGTTCATTGAGAACGAATATGCTCCAGGGAGGCTTGATTTCATGACGCCGCTGAAGCCAGCGTGTCCAAACATAAAGGCTGACTCCTATTCGTCATACCTGCAGTCATAGGGATTAAAGAGAACACCCCTTGAACTTTTCATTTTGATAGAAGGAAAGATTACTTTGGACAACACTAGCCAACAGCATTTGGCTAAAGCTGTGCCCTGGTGGCTAGCTGTGAAGGTAAACCTCATTGGTGTCCTTCAACTTATCCTAATATTTGTGTCACACAAGTCCTGATCCCCCCCCCCTCTAGTTCAAGACTCTGATGCTAACACAAAGCCACCAATGGGCTGCCACCGGTCTACCTCGAGGCGACGGCAAAACCCTGTGTTGTAGCGAGATGTCTCCAGTTGCTCGCCTGGAGCCAGCTGCTCACAAAGGTCCTTAGAAACATGTGTCTCTGATCTTGCATCCCAACAGTGGAACCAGAGGATCCAGAACATGGAATGCTTTAGTTGGGCCAGCATTGGGTTAGTTTAATCAATACCAAAATGTGTTTTTGTGACAGTATTGTCCATTTCTCTGGATGAGAGTAAGACGCAGCAAACAGAAATGTAATCTGTGATTTGCATGCTGCGTATCACTATCGCTCATTTCTTATGCTGTTTTGCAGCATCAAATCTGACTGGACTTTGATGCTCCACTTGGAATGAATCCTATTTGCATTTTTGCAGCAAGCTATGATGATTTATTGAAGTTATTTAGTTCTTCTCTGCACTGTGAAAGTAAGAAAATTAAATTAAAATAACAAAAAAAACAAATAGTGATTTGCATTGTGCTTTCTCAAGTTTTGGAAAACCTTGTTTTCCTCAGTGCGAGAAGCAGCAGAACGATGAAATAAGGACACCTACTGTAGAGGGAAGACAGATCAAAGGGAACAAACAAATATTTGCTTCTCATAGTTTCGCTCAGTGATGTATCTAAGATAAATTTAACTCAGGGTATCTTTAGAAGACAAATATTACAGAGCAACAGAACTGGGTGCATACAGTATTGCCCGTATGGTTGCACAGCATTTCAATTATATGGACGGTGTTGCGGTGATGATGCCTCGAGCTTCAGTAACTCTAAAGCTATCAAAATGAAGTGCTATCAAAATGAAGTGCCGACGTAATGTTTGGGCCCTCAGCGTCTCTTTTCCTCATTATAAACATGTGCATTTCAAGCCATATCACTCTAATCCCCCAGCAAATAGAAGATGACACATTGTTGTCCCCACTGTGAATAATAATTAGCCGCTGGCAGCAACAAACAAGGAAAATAATAATTTGCAAATCAGATTTAAGTGGCTGCCTCTGTTGCATCTTCATCATTACTTCTGCAACAAGTGTGTATACCCGAGGCCACCGGCATCAATAGTGCTTCATCCCTTTATTTTTATTAACCGATATTTCCTCTCCTTGCGACGCAAAACACAAACTGCGTTCAATAATTTGCTAATGCGCCGAGGCTATGCATCAGTCAGTGGGCAGAGCTCTGCAAAAACAGACCTGGAGCAGCCAAAGAAGATTCCACAGGCAGGGGGGGGAAGAAAGAGACGCATCTCTTGTTACCAGAGGGGAGAAAAGGATGGCTGCGTTGTGCTGCTATTCTGAAGGTGAGTGGGGAAGGCTCAGGGGCTTTTCACACACTTTCCCATTGCCGTACTGTAGATCGTACCCTGTTTGCACTCCTGGCTGTCACAGAGCGAGCTTCTACTTGTCCTTTCAAATGTTGATACGGCACAAAAACCCCGGCACAAAAACCCCAGCACAATCGCGTCATGAGTCACCGGAGATGAATCGTCTTGAAAGGGGTAAATAGAGTACTGTGGCTCAGGCTTGGCATTGATGTGCAAATGAACTGATTTCTATGTAGCTCGCCGCTAAGCTATAGTTCCCTTGCAGCAAACACGAGCGTGTTGGATGTTAATTTGCACTCGTTAAAACTTTCCCCTCACGTGACCTTATCAGCGAATTCCAACCGCCGTTGCAAGCTGAATCACTGCGCCGCGCGACGGAATGGGACGAGCGACTGATCCCGACCAATTGGAAACAGGCACAGCTGTGCATCCCTGCCCTGGCACAGCCCAAACTCATTTCAATTAGGATTGTGTCTGGCACAGCTAATCATACCATCGCTTTTTAAAAATGAAGTATATTTCGGAAGAGGGGACAGTGTCTCCGGGAGAATGGCTTAAATGGAAAAATGCAAATATGGGAGCGACAATCTCTTTTCATCATCCACCCCGATTGTGTCCTTTGATTAGCCCGTGCAATCAGTTCGGCCTGTGTGTGACAACCCCCCCACACACCGTCTCAAACTACAGACTGAATCGAATTTTAAAACAACTGAGATTACCTGATGTCGCATGTGGTTGTTTGCTGCAGCAGGTTTTTGTGGCGTCTAATTTAAACTCAGTGGGAGCACATCAGTAAGAAAAACCTCACTTGACTTATTTACCGGGAGAAAATTCTCATATATTCTGTGCCCGTACTGGTGAGTAGCTGTCGATGGAGATAGATGGAGCCTTCCTGATTGTGGCACAGAGGTTAGCGCAGCATCAAGATGTAGGAAAGTTTCCCTTATAGCCCTTTGAAGTTCAAGGGAACTGTGGGACCTTAGCTGGAAGCAAATTCACTTTTTATTTATTTATTTGTTCTTCCCTTTTTGCTAAGAGCAGCTACACTCTTAAGATACAAACTTGAAAGCAAATAGAGCCGTGAGGGAACAGGGCGCTGTTATTGTAGAGGGCTGGGTTCTTGTCAGGCTATTGAGTTGTTTACATCCACAATTTCTTTGACAAAAGCTGGCGTCCTCAAACACTGGTAGTATGCCAAATGACCTGAAGCGAGGGGAAGCAGCAGTCTCTGAACCGTGTCCTGTAGGGGGGGTTAATGAATGGTGCATATTAAGGGATTGCTGCATTATTTCAAATTGCTTGAAACTACCATTTTACATTTCTTTATAATATGAATAGATATCGAACGAATTGGAGTGTAATTTTGCCTCCTCTGTGTATTTTTTGTACATTTGCTTACAGCCGCCAGTGTACATTGTTTGGTAGCAGCGGTAAAAGTAAAAGCGCAGCTCCCACTCCAACTTCAGTACAAATCAAATATGTAGATGATTGACAAGTCCTCTTCTGTGCTCAGAACCAGGTTGCTGTGATGTTTTTGAGCGGCGCGCAGCTAAAGTGTCAAATGAATGTGTGTATCGGATCTGTACTTCTATCTAGTTTTTTCCACCTCTCACTCACCTAATCAGTTCATTCAGTGTACCTGCCAGTCACACTCACCTCATCAGCTCATTACACTCACCTGCTCACTCTGCATCCTCCACTATTTAAACCCCTGCCTCACACACACTCACTGCCAGATCGTTCTCTGCTTTCATGCAACACTTTCCCGCATACACCCATGGACTGATTCCCTCTTGCCGACCCTGCCTGTTTCGGACTACCTCGCCTTGCCTCTGCCCTGGTAACTCGCTCAGCTTTCTGTCTTTGACCACGAGAACCTGTCGCTGTTTTCCTTAGAGTATTCTTCCTGTCGTGTGCGTTGAAGAAAATAAAGATCAAGTCAACCTATTCCTGGTGTTTGTCGTACTGCTCCTGGGTCCTTACTACACCCGTTACAAGTGTTTAGACTTTGAGGGTTGGGAAAATAATCACAGTATCATGTATATTCTGTATCAGTCACAGACTTAGTGTTTTAATACAAATACCCTAAATGTCCTGGGAATCATTTCACACAATTTCACCCTGACATTTTTGGTAACTTTGAAATTTCTCTAAGAGAAGTTCTGTGGGTTTGTTCGGCTGCACAGCATGAGTTTGTAATGACTGGTCCACCGGGGGTCAGCAGAGTTTATTACGAGGTTGACTTGCAGGTTCCCTGTGGAGTTAAACGCTGTTCTGTTTTATTTCCCTTTTTCCCATCTTCGAGGTTCAACAATGCATTTTTTAATTTTTTGTGCTCTGTAACCTTCATTGCTAGCATTTTATTTGCCGTTGGCAGATTGCCATGTTTACTGATAAAGTATCAACACATTGATATTGGGCAAAACTCCAGCATGTGTTCAATGCCAATGTTTGTATCCATAGTAGTCTTGGGATACCAGACAGTTCTCCACACCTACCTAATTCTAAATGCAAAGCTGTTTCTACAACTGCCAATCACAAGCATTTATCTACTAAGCTTTGGGTAAGGTTAGACAAATACATTAGGGCCACATTGTATCTATGGTGAAGAGTAAAATAACATGGTTTGCAGGTCAGTGACTTGATGTGAACGACCATCTCTTGTGCAAAAGTCGGACGCGTTAACACGCCAAATCGGACATATTGTCTTCTTTTACTCCGCTAATTCTTTGTGTCAAAACCTGGCACCTACATTACCCACAATGCACCTCAACAGCCAACAGTTTAGTTGGAGATTCAACTGTGTTAAGTGGCGGCACATGTAGCCTCCCTCACCTCAAACAGAGATGAGGAGCAGGGCTGCAGAGATCTGGAAAAGCTCACTTCTTTCTAACTCCGAGCCCCCGGACTTAAAGACTTGTAGTCCTTGGACCCGACCAGTTTATCAGAACTCACACAGCTCCCTCTGGAGCCGCCAACTTCATACCGCTCTTTACATCTATGCAGTAGCGCTCCTTGAGTCCTGTAAACTTTGATGTGGAAAATCGGTTCCCCTTTTAGGATACTGATCACACGCTTGACATGCTAGTCGAGCAGGAGATACAAACAAAACGGGGTTTCACGTATCAAAACATCTACCCACAAGAACGAGTGGTCAAAGTCCCCAGAGGGTAAATCTAATATATTCCCTCTTCCAACTGAGAAAGGAGTGTGGAAACGTGTGACTGGGCTTTTAAAAACGACTCAATCCATTTTGCATTTCATGTCACTTTGCCACTCATCTCTTCTTTTACTCGTCTTGTCCCCAGGATAAGCTACTCCAAGACACTTGATAATATCATTGCTCAGCCATCGCAGCAGACGCTAGTGGGCAAATCAAATGACGGGTTTCAGTAAACAAACCGCGGGCGCCACCAACGGTCAATACTTGTGGCACAGTGCCGTGCCGGTTGGAACTGTTAGTAAGAGCAATGTCATCAGAAATGATTCTGCGTTTGTATAAATCTCGCCTAATCCAAACTCTCTGGCCTACTCACATCTGATATTGTTTGCCAAGCATGCATGGCAAGTGGAGTCTCAAGGCTACAGCTGAGTGCGGCCCGCACAAGCAGGCAACCTGGCTATTATAGATTATCATCAGGGTGACAAATGAGCCGCGCCGGAGGGAACTTTGTCTTTTTTTCCAGTGTGTTGTTGGCCTCCCTGTGTGCTTGCAATGCTGCTGAATGCAGAGCAATATGTAAACTTCCCAAAAGCGTGACGCAATAGTGAAGCAGTTTTGCATTGGTCGGGTTTATCGGAGCTGGAGTATCAAGCGGTCAGACGTCTGACAGCCGTATAATCAATTCTCTGGCTGAGTTAATCACGCACGGTAATTTGCCAGAGCGGGACAAAATGTACAGGACAGTGCAGCTGATGGATATTGTCACAGCGGAGCAGAAAGCTGTGATTTTTCTCTTAAAGCATCTGGCAGTTTCTGGGAGGCAGTTGAAGCAGACTTTATTTCCCTTCTGTGCTCGTTGGCATGATGGGAGAGAATGATGGCGGCTTATGTAACTGACACCGCACGCCTGAGGATTCTTTTTTGGTATTACACTCACAAAAAACAAATATCTGTGAATTACAAAAGTAGCTGCTTGCCTTTCATGTACACCCCCCCCCCCCCCAAAAAAAAAAAGTTTCCTTGCAGCAGAAAATAGCGAAGCGTGACACCATTTAACCCTTAGAATATCTCAATAAATTAGCGATTGGAGAAGCTTGTAAATATCACAATGTTTGTATGATTATGAGGATGACATATTTGCGGAATTAAGAAATATTCGACATCGTTATTTTCCCTTGCCCTCGGGTGAAAAGCGAACATTAGCAGGGAGCAGAATGAGACAGATAATGTCCTATGTTTGAATAATGCATATTCATGGCCTGGATACCGAGTTGCAGCCCAATATGTTTTAATGAGCTCGGTTCCCAGGGTGAAGGAGAAAATTTCTCATTTGAGTCCCAGACAGAAAAGGTTAAAGGAGCTCTCCTCTGCTGGAGAGAGGAAGAAACAAAGGGGAGAGCGATGGCGTAACCGCAACCTCCTGCCAGGTTACATCCACCAAACATTCATTTTTTTTTGTCCACCCCGATCACATGTTCACGCCGCGAACACACGCATGCATCTGGAACGTTTGATGGCCCCCTATCTTTTGTGTCACGTGGAAAATAAATATTGCATTATGCTCATTTTATTCAGGTTATTTGCTGAGTTAATTGAGCTATGAGAAAAGTCCTGGAGGACAACGAGTTGCGTCTAATCCCATTTCATTATGTCTAACCTCACAGTCCGCGTTAATTGACGGACCTACTGGGACTGCGTTCTAATTAAGCAAGTGTGACGACTCCCGGCTCTCATTAGAAAGAGACGTGGATTCTTTGAGATCAAAACTTCTTGAAGTTTCCACCTGTGTTTCTCCAAATCTGAGCCGCTGCAGCAAACACCCTAGAGGGGCGATAACCTTTATGTCGCCTGGGTGCGTCATAAAACCCCAACACCAATTGTTATTATGGATATATTTAAACACACAGCGCACATTTTTTCCCCCTCCTCTTCACACTGAAACGCCCCCCCTCCGGACCTGCTTCCGGCAACGTGAAGCGATCTCAGATCTATGCTCCATTTAATCCGCGGCACAACAAGTTGCCGTGCCGTCCGCAGAGAGGAGCGCCGTCTCCGAGTTAATAAAGCAGGATCAAGTACGCGACAGCGATTGTGCTGTCATTGCACGCGCACCCCCTGCCGCCCCGCTTTTACAGTAATGAGCTGGGACGCTCTTTCTTCATCCCCTCAGAGGCAAAATCACATCTCATAATAGAGGAGATTCCAGATGGGTTTCTCCCCACGTCTCTTATTTTCTCCTCTCCTGCCTTTACAGTCCTAATCTGAGTTTGCATTTTGGCAGCAGTCCCGCGATTCTTGGCATATGATCCACCACACAGCGGTTATAAACCACAGCATGTGCCACATCTCGAGTAGGCCTACAGTGTTCACTCGACTCAGCGTCCACTTTACGTACATGAATCATGTATGTGCGTGTGGTCCCCTCAGGAGAAGCCGGACCGACTCACATTTGACAGAATACATGATTGCCATGAACGTTTACTGCTAAAGGATGCCTTCATGGCCTCTATTAGACTCCATGTCTGTGTTTGAAAACTGCAAACCTTGACCTTCCATAGGTCAACCTGCTCTTATAGGACACACTGGAAGTTTCTGGAAGATTTCCTTGGGAGGATTTTAGGTTACATTGTAAATGATGTGCTGTCCTTAGACTTGTCAATTCCATTCAAATTAACTTTCTTTTTTTATTTTTACTTCAAAGGAAGATAAAGTGGTAAGGAGTGACAGGGTTTGAAACCGTGTTGTCTTCAGATGCCTAATAAAACAAAGAGCGCAGACGGCAGCCACTCCTTGAAGAGCATGCAGGTTTTTGTTCTGGTGAATCAATTATTGATAGCTCTACCTCACTGGTGCTGGAGAAGAAATGTATAATGAAGGTGCGCCAGGAAAAAAGCTGAAGATAGGAAACTCGCAGCACAGAGTAAGACCCAGAACAGCTAGTGCACAGCACTTTTTCTTTCCGTGTGTGTGCGCTTCCGACTTCAAAAGCGTTTGCAGTTTATCTCACAGTCGGCATTTCTGTCCGACTTTAAATACCCGCTCTGAGCAGTGCATCAGGAAACATCAGCTTCATCTCGTCTGTCTGCTTCATTATTAGCACAAACTAAAATATCGCTCAAATAAAGTTCCCTCACCAAATGTGATGTCCTCAAAAGTGACATAAGAGTGGGCTTGGATATATGAAAAAAAAAAAGAAGCAAAAGGCACAGGTCCAAATTTACTCTAGGCACATTGTCCATGCAATTATTTTTATATAGCACAGCAGCACTGCACACACAACCCCCCTGTGCCCTCCTGGTTTGAAGCAGCCACATTGAGCAAGCACTTGAAAGATAATAATTCTTTGATTTCTCTAAAAGGTAAAGTCAATGAAACTAGTGGCATGCCATGTGACAGTCTGGGCTGATATTCAGAGACTGGAAAGCGCAGACTGTAAATATAGCTGACGGGATCATTTCGGTCTGATATTGAAGTCACGAGGGAGTTATAAAAGGGTTTCTTCTGGGCGTGGATATTTCCGTCTTTTTCATATTTCTCATTTGCGTCAAACCGTTACGCGTTTGCTTTTGTCCGATGGGGATAGGTTGTGGGATGTTCCATTGATTCATGTGCGCCCCACACACACACACACACACAAAAACAGTAGGAGTAGAAAAAGCGGAAGCATTTGAGAGCTAATACTATGCTAATACGGATTGAGGATCAATCTAACCTTTACAACTTTTTTCTCCCCCCCCCCCCATCCTCATACCAATGTAATGTGTGGTGGCGGGCAGCCAGACAGAGAGGTCAGGAGATGCAGCAGCTGAGCCTGATGGCTCTGCATGTTGAAATCTGGCAGAGGGATTTTATTTATTTGAAGGGCACTTGTCCTGGCTGAGCAACCGTGGTGGTCTGTGTCATATTAGTGAATCGGACACAGAATGACAGCGGGATCTTGCTGTGACATAATCTCACATGATCATTAGAGAATGCGAACTTTGAGTTTGATAAACGACCAGATGAACGCGGTGATAGAGAGCCAGGGTTTTATTAAATACAGATTTATATTTCAAGAGTGTTCAATCAGCAGTGAATTTCCATTTCCTTCAACTCTCAGTGGGTCTTTTTGCCTCGAGGAGCAGCTAACCCTAAAAGGTTTTCATTAGTGTCCGATGATGAAGTGCTGTTTCACGGGCTTTTCAGCATTGGAATGCAATATTTCAAACATGTAATATTGTAAGTATCGTACTTAAAGCTACTATGAGAAACTTTTTTCTGGATTTTGGCGGTCCCTGTGGACAAAGGCGGTAGTGTTTCTGAGCACCAGATTCCCTTTAGAAAATCTCATTTTACTGCACCAGCGTCTGACAGTCTGCCCCATGCAGTCCTGGTTGTGGTTCTCTCGTGCCTCCCTTCCCGCCAAGAGCAGAGAGGCGAAGCTCTCCAACTCCCGCTGGAGCTCCGACTACAGGTCGAAGGCATTAGGGTTTGCTGATAATGTATTTTTTAAGATGAAAAAAGGTTCTTTCAAAAGAATTTCTGTTCGGAACATCCTTGACTTCAACCATATAAAATTGAACTCATAATTCCACTCCCATTTAAAAGCACATCGTAAAACATCTCTTTTATAGAAAGAAGTTCTTTCAAAGTGCCAGTTGTTTGCTGTTCACAACATGCTAGACTTTAACCTCATAAAAAATGAAGTAACTCCTCTCTTTAAGGATGTGATCTCTCCCTTCTTTACTCCAATGTCGAATTATAACTGGTATTTGTTGCAAAGTATCCACATAAAAAGCTCACGAAACACAAAATACAATCAGAGGCTTTGAGTTTGTGTTTTGCACCCTGAAGACTAATAATGAATTATTTTACATTTCATCATTTTAGTTTTTTTTTAAATTGATTTATTTCCTTTGGCCTTTCGCTGTCTTGAAGTGCTTTTAGAATTCCACATTTGTACATTGACCCTTGGAACTTTTATACTTCTAAAAAGAAAACCCTTCTGCATTCCGTGTATGATTCTTTTATTCTTCCAAACAAACACCTTCACTGTGTCTGCAAATGGCATCCAACTCAGCTGTCAAATCATTTTCCACTTTGGCTTGTTTGTGAAAGTCAGAGGTAACACAGATGAAACATAATTCCTGGATTTGGAGGTTAAAATAACCATTAATTCCCCAGCAAGTGACGGTGAAAAAAGAGGCTTTAGATCCTGATGCAGCTCAGTAAAAGAGCCTCCAATATTTTATCACATCCCTCAAAATGATGTATACATCTTTTAAAAGTTGACATGAATGCCTCGGCTAGCAATACCTGACTTCTGCATCTCCCTCCTCATCCTCCAGCCCTGCAGAGCATTGCAACGTCCGAGCCTGCGTCACGCATCAAACCAAGCCGAATTGACGATGCCCGACACGCGTGACATTGATATTCATGGTGATCACGCAGCTCATTTAGACCCATAGTAAGGGGAATTATGCGGAAAGTGCAGAATTGTCAGACTAGGGAGCGTCTGGGACCAGATGATGCCCTTGGATGGTCCCCTTTAGTGGACTCCAACATGGTGACAGACGTGTGGCTGTATGTGTGTGTGTGTGCGCTTGAGGATCCGAGCCAATTTGTCATCATCTCAATATGTCTTCGTGCTGATGAAGACCAAAATATCAGTCTCTCCTCATGAATATGTAAACAGCGAAATGAGGACGGCCACTTGGAGTGAGTCTGCAGGATTTGTCCTTGTCGTAAAGTCTTTACGCAGCAATCTTACGGTGTTTCCCATTTGAATATTCAGTGTCTAATAATAAAACAAACACGCGGAACCTGATGCTCAAAAAGCTGTGACAAACAGGTGTGACAAACAAACAAAATAAAGAGGGGATCCTGCAGCAACAAGAAAAAAACCTACTTTTACTCGCCAAACTTTTCCCAGCCGCTGTAGCACATCCGTAAATTTGATGCGAAAAAAAAAAAAAACGTCAGATGGCTTCTGTGAAAAATACTGACATTTGCATATTGTGCTTGACAGACTCGTCCCATCTCTCGGCAGCACAAATGTATCAGCAATGCAGCAGTGTGGAGCAAATGGAAGCGATTCCAGTCCCAACAGTCTTGCTCGTGTCACTCTCTATCTAGGTCACACAAACTGGGAGACTGGCGATGCTAAATGGCATCATTACTCCACTAAGTGCTCACCACCCCTTTTTTTTGGTGACTTTTTTTGTGCATTTCTGTTGTGCTCTCTTTCAAAATGCTTTTCATTCAAGATGGCAATTTGCAGAGCAGAGAAATGAAAGGGGGCGGTTGAAGAAAGTGGGATGCAAAGTCTGGGTCTGATCTGAGGTTCTGGGGACTTTGCACTGTTATCAAAGGATCAGACATCACATTCTTTGATCTGGAGTGATTTGGGGAAACTCTCAAGTGAGGTCATAGTGACTACAGAGGATGATTGGTATCAAAGTCATTGGGTTATGAATGGGAGCACAGTCTTTACAGGAAATACCAAACCGAGGTGGTTTGATGCTTCTGAATAAGCCACAAAAAGAAAAGAAAAATCTGGCGATGCCAAAATGCTACTGATGTCACAGAGCTATATTTGGCTCATTTGGTCATCAAAAGGATTCCGGAGATTTGATTACAGCATTTCTTACACGTCGTGTAATGGGCAACGAAGAAATGAAAGGGGACAAAAGCGTGTGTGAAATGTGTTTTCGCAGAAACGACGTGTGTTTTGAGAGAGCAGTTGTTTGTGGCTTTGGTGCACCAGTTTTGCAGCAGAATTGTGGGTAATTTGTAGGGAGGCTGTTCACACAATTACAGGTCAGAGACCTTCCACGAGAAGCATCCTCGGTACCGTGCCGTTAGCAATAAGTAAGAATGAGGGACGTTTCCTCAACTGCGGCTCCGTAAAACACCGTTAACACCGTTAGAAAAGTGATTCCTTTTCAAATTCTCTGCAGCTCTGTCTGAAGGCTGCTCTAATCAGTGCAGCTCTGTGTCGCAGAGGCCACCGTCTGGTTTGTGTCGGCTCTTAAGCTTTCTAAAAATGGGAAGTGTTTACAGTGTGGGCCGTGTTCTTTACGAGCCCATATGGGCCGGTCGGATCTGTTTCCAGTCAGAATCTTACGAGACTTATCTGCTTTCACTTTCCTCCTTGAACATGAAGGATGGTCCCCGGTGGTAGCCGTTTAAGATCAAGGAGGTCCGGCGGTAAGGCCAGGAAGTGCACTTTACAGCCTGCCACATGGTGGCCATCTACCTGTTGTAGTTCTCGGACGTAAGGGAAAATGAAACTCAGGTGATGTAGTTGGCTTGAGTAAATATTGACTTTCACTCCATTTCTATGTTTGTGTACAGTGTGTGTGACACTTTTAAGTGTCCCCTTGGAGTAATGTGATACGTGAGAAACACAATCTGGCAGCTTGTGGGGCACAGCCAACTGGAAAACAACCCATAAAGATTTAGAGATTATTCATTTCAACATTCAATATTTCATCTACGGGTAGGTAGCCATTTTCCTCTTTTACTTTTTCAGAAAATATCATTTGTTTTTCCATCAGTTACCCCACTTCTGTGATTTTAGCATCATTTAGCTACATTGTTTTACGCAACAAGACAATTGTACATATGATCATGAGTATTATTCTTGTTGACATATTGGGTATGTCACAGATTATTTAGGGTGACGTTGACAGAACTACCGCATCGTTTGTTTAGGTTCCGACCACCTGTCAGCATGACAACATTCAAGCTCAGCGGTTTTCGCATTCCAAATCTAAAAATGCAAAAACAAGCTGAGAACAGGCACTTTATTAGCTCTGCTGTGCCTTTTTTGTGCGTCATCATATAAACAGACCGACCGACAACTAAACTGCTTTCACCTGCTTCCTGAATAATGACAAATGACTTCAACTAGAAGAGGTTTACAAAACCAGGAAGCTCGTGGTTTGCCAATTGCCTGTTTATATCCGTCCATCCCGGAGGTTGTGATGGTAAAAAACAACTTGATAATCTCATTTTTGTTGTGCCGTTCCCCCACATTGCAGAATGTCGGCCTTTTATTTGCAGATAGCTTAATTTGTACAGCCTGTCTGCTCTTGAGGAGGAAATAAACTCATTGGCTGAGTTTAAACTCACTTGTCCAAGCTAAACAACTCTATTTTTTTCTGGCTAAGAATCACTTGAGTTAAACTCGGTGGAAAATGAGTCAGAAGGGAGGCAACTTTAAGCTTCTCATCTTCATATTCTGGTATCTCATATCAAAGCATTGCATGTTTGAATTATTTTGAACCGGACCCATGTTTTGTGTCCACACATAAGCGCTGTCGCATCAAAAAAAAAAAAGGTTTCCAGGCCCAGCAGCTGCCCACATCACCTGACTAACATCACCGTTCACATGGGAACGCCTTGTGGTAATCCAATCCACATGCCAAAGTCTTTCACAATACCTGCTATATCATCACTTTATTATTTATTAAAGATAGGAGCCGTGGAAATGAACTCCACAAACAAATCCCAGGCATCAAAAAGATGCCTGGGATTTACATTTGTTCAAATAAACAGGGTTAAGTCTGCTTCGTGTTTTGCCCACTCACCAGGCGAGTCATTGCCATGCTGAGTAGCTCTATGGGAATCATCTTCTTTAAAAAAAAAAATTGCATTAAAAGGATGGAAATGTATTCTTGAGTGGGGCCTGTGATAAAGCCATATAAAGGAATTCAATGAGTTGTTTCTGCAAAGACCAAAAGTGGGTCATAGGATTACGTGAAAGTATTTCACAAACAATTGTCTTCTTAATGCCTCAAATCTTGACTGCCCTGCAGGATTATGCGAGGAATAGGAGCACACATTATAAACACGGTTCGAAAATCTAACAAATATTTGGTCCAGATGGAGCTCCATATGGATGCAGTGGAGTTTGTTCATGTCAGGGGGAGGCACACAAGAGGGAAGTCTGGTCATAGTTAAATGTTTAAGAACACATTTTCCGGTCTTTTCAACAGCAGTTCACAGCTGTTCGAATGGCACTTTACCTTTCCGCACCCCCACTTCTAATGCATGGCCAAGGCTAAAAGGTCATTAGCGCATATGTCACACCTTGACAGCCTCACTCTCCTGTTTCAGCAATGAGATACCTGGGCCACGTCCCTGTGGCCACCCTCAAATACGCGCCTTTGGGTCCAAAGCGATCAGCTTTGTCAGAAGCCAAGACGTGAGCTGAAGTCCGTCGCCGTGGCGGCTTGCCAATAATTCAATGTTTGAAGTTGCAACGTGACCGACTGTATTTAAAGAATTCCAAGCAATGTGAATTCAGCGAAGGAACCACTTGTTTAAATATTGATAAGACAAGTGGTGGCTGTGGGCTGTGTGCCAAATGTTGCATTTGTTATAGAAACACTGTGTGTTGGAGTTAGTCATCCCTGCATTAGGCCCACACCATAGTATTAATATAACTTATACAACACTTAATCTGTTCAAGTATGAGCTGTCAAGTGAAGTTACTTTGTTTTGTCTCAAATGTCAAATGACACATTTTTATTAAAGTTGCATCCGTTAAGATTTTCTTGATTCTCTTATGAAGATTTAAATTTTTCTTTTTGAGTTTATGGTGTCACATTTTCTTCACAATAGCCATTCAATGTATTTTCATTCAGTAAACATCTCTCTACGTCGTAGCTTTATTGGTGGTGGAGGGGTCCGCCATTCTCACTCTGGATTCAGATTGGGTTACATGATGCAGAATGTATTCCATTGTCATTCCATCTCACTGATAACAGCGTCACTGTTTTCAGTTACTGCTAATGCTAGACTGGTCGTTTCCCACTGCTGCTGCTTTTATTGCGAAGCAGCCACAGAACACACAACAGTGTACTTGTCACAGTGGTTACTGTAAGTTGCTGTTGTGTCGAAATATACTGGCTCTGTGTACAAAGAGTGACCTCTTCATTATAAGGTTGTTTGGCTGCACTCTAAACACATAAAACAGTTGAGCCTCTGCCGTATTTCTAAAAAATGAGGGCCCCAATGACTGTTTACCATATTTATAACCCGGTAACCACTGCTGAAATCTTAAGGATTACAATTTAAAATAATTATTCGGTTACTTGAAAACTTTGTATGGCCAGAAAGCACAAAAAATGTAGTCCCCATCAGTTACATGGTTCATTTGAAGTTTATTGGTGTAACACTGCCCGTAATCCTGGATTAGTGTGCCTGCAAGATGCTTTGTGACAAGAGGGCCCGGAGTGGGGATCTGCATGTACTTGTGCCTCGCCTGACTTGTTTTACAAGGTCAACAGTCCCACCTGAAACCCGCAGATGACGGGGACAAGTAGTTCAAGGACTCTCGACAAGGCGTCCGTGAATAAATTAAAAGCCTTGTCCCATATTCAGAAAGCCACCGGGGATGGGCTGGGTCAATACTATTGAGGCGGGAAGGGGGGGGTGCAGCCATGCGCTGTCTGAGAGAATGTGGCCTTTCAAGTTTCACTGAAAAATGAAGAGAGCCAATGACTCTCGCCAAACCTTTTTACTTTGATCTCGCCCGTGTTATGACTTCGTTTGTCATCTCCCGGTCCTTGGATGCTCTTTGCGCCTCAATACGTTATACTGCGAGTGAGCTATAAACAAACACTGAGAGGAAGGATGGACATATGGAAAGCTGTGTTCTCACTGCAGAAATGCTGGACTATAGGAAGGGGAAAGAGTCAGTTTGAGGGGGAAGTGATCTCTTTTAAGTGTAATCTCAGAAATGTAAACCCTTTTATAATCATGCATGCAAGGGTTAAGCATACATTTCCCTCATTTAGTATCAGTACTATAAATAATCAAACTAAACATCCTAAAATAAAAATATTACCCTGTCCATTTGAATTACAAAGCACACTAAAAGTAGAAGAATGTAATTCCTCTTCATATTACCGTGGGGAAGGATAGTTGTTCTCACCACATACAGCCACCCACCTCCATTCCCTTTCAATCAGCCTCCTGTGCACAACTGTTTATCCTCTGGACAGAAACAGTTACCTCACACAGACTTTTTCCTCGCCGCTCATATTTAGATAGCCGTGACAGCCTACCTGAGCTATCTGGGCCATGGTAAACTTTCGTGGGCCCCGTTTACTCCTTCTGGCTCCAGTAATCATCACAAGACACCGTAGCCTCCCGCTATGGGGACATTATTTATCCCTGCCTCGGCTGGGGCACAAACAGGACATGCTGGCCTCTCTCTTACATTTTAGGCTTTCCAAACAGAGCACAATTAGATTCTGCGCTATCACACACACATTCTTGTTTTCATCTTGTTATGCTGTTTGCTGCATGACTGCAAGTATCATGACACTTGCACAAATTAAATTATGATAGGCATTTTTAGACATTTTTTCAGGTAAAACCATTTCCCGAGGCAAAGTTTGTATTTCGTTTGGACATGATCAGTGTGATTTGGCCCCTATCGGGGAGAAAATGTTCCTTTGCCCTTGTTTTCATTGCTCGAATGAATATTTAAAGTAGTGGAAAAGGCAATTACCGTGTGCTATTCACCAATAATAAAACCCCAGTGGAAAGATTACTTACGGCAAATAAACACGATAGCAACAAGGCCATTATGCGTCAATCTCAATAGGGCAACAGTGTTCTGACTCAACTAAATCGTTATTATGTTTGCATTTGTCAGACGAGGAGACTTGGGAATTGATTACCTTTCCAAGTAAAAAGTGTTAAGGAATTATAATCCCAGCAACACTCCATTACTTTGACGGCTGTCTTACATTCATATTCCTAACTTGTCAAATATCGCACCTCGGTCAGTGGTCCTACGCTTCAAATTATGACGCTCTAGGTATCCCTCTAGTGTCAGCTTTCCATGTTTGAAAGGAACATACAGTCATGTAACTGGCATTAGCAAAGTCTAGGGACTAGGCTAATTACAGTCCTGCAACAACAGATACCAGATTCCTCATGATTTTTAATACATTTGATGTATGGATTGCTCTCAGGATGCATGCAAATGTTTTTGAGGAAGATTCCTAAAAAGCTTTAATAGGTAAAAGAAGGTGCAGGATACCGTAACGCTAGTAATTAAAGTGGATATAAGAAGTGGAGACAGAAATGGTAAATTAATGCTATTCAGACTTGTGTCAATGTGTGGTTGCATGCACAGTTTTCGCTGCTCTGGACAAATTTGCATTGATTGCTGCCCACTTTTGACTGGTTTTATTGCAGCCCCACAAAAGGTTTTTGAATTTTCCACCACAATTATAATTGACATTGCCATGGCTTTGCAACATAATTTAAACCACTGTGAGATAGAATTTACTTGACATATTTTGAAACTTGACTTTAAAGTTCTCTTCTTCACAGTGAGGACTGGCTAAGCTGATGGTCAGTAAACACCCCTGAAGTATACGCTGGCTGCTCGTGCTCTATTACATAAGTTAAATACAAAAGATGTGACATGTAGGTGCAGCAGCCCTGGAGTGTTTGAGCAGAGAGTTTGAGTATAAGCAAAGCAGGTAAAAAAATACTTTTTCAACTAACTTGCCCAACACTGCTCACCATGTATACATTCATTTGCATGAGGATTTATGCCGCGAACACATGCACACACCAGGTGACGATCCTATGAAAAAACAACACAATTTGAATAGCAGATAGGCCCTGCTGCTGTTCGTGCCTGGGGAGATGACATTTTGACAAGAGTCAAAAGGAGTGACAAGCTAAATAAGACGACGACAAGGGAGAGGGTGAGAAAGCAGGGTGGCCACCAGCTGGGAGAGAAAAATAGAGAGATTGTATATATGTATGTATGTATGTATATGCAGAAAAGGGAGGAAGACAATGAAATGTGTGTGTTCAGGAGGGATAGAGGAATGAGTGTACGCATGCAGGGGGTGGCGAGAGAGAGAGAAAAACAAGTCGGTGTATGTGAGGCGAGAAGAAAAGCAATGCAGACAAAAAGGGAACAAGACAAAAACAAAAAGACTTAAGGGAGAGGACAATGATGAAGAGACAATAAGGGACAAAGAAACGGAGCTGGAGCTCACTCGCTGTGTTTATAGGTCCCAGATGTCCGGAGGTAATTGCGGCGAGGGATTGCTCTGCAGACATCTGGCTGCTGAGAGCTCAATATTCTTTCACACAGACACACACTCAAAACAAATCCATCCGAGGAGCTCCACATAATCCCATTGGAAGCGTTGCTCAAAGCATGTAACCTGGGTTAATTCAAATCACTCCCCCTCTGATGGAGTTGACCTGTAAATTCCCGAAGTTTCTTTTGAATGTTCAACTTTGATACCAATCCCGACTTTAATATGCAGAAGTTATGTCATACTGCGGTACAATACTACAGGAAACAAACTGTTATTCCAACACAGCTGACAGCTGAAGTGCAGCTTTTTGGATTTGATACATTGGTTGATTGTCTGTCTTTGTCGGCTCAGTAAATTAAAAAGTTTCACTCTTTTCCTCCCGGCGTCACTTTTGTCTACAGCCTCAGATGGACTGGGACTCGGTTCAAGACGTGGTGGACCGTTTGATGCTCATGCCGCGTTTCCAGTTTTCTCGAAAATTTGCACCGATGCCTGAAAGTCCACCTTCAGGAGCCAGACTTTCATTCCAATTCTTCTTAAGTCTGCCAGTCCGTGCGGGCCTTTGGGAGGTGATGGTGGAATTCCACACCTTTGAAACTATCCGAAGCGTTTGTAAAAATATGATTTGAATTTTGGTTATCATAGCAACACCACTGCAACGGATTCATTCATCTGCTTTGAAACTTTCGCTGCAGCTGTACCACAATCTAGCTGAGACGTTCTGGTCCTGCATGCCTCTTTTGCTTCAACTCCTTCTGCAACTAGCCAAACGTTAAGTAATGAGCACAATTGGATGGACTGCCACCTTTAGTTCTAATTAAAGTCGTAATCAAGGGCAGTCTAATCACCACCTTGATTTCTAACACAGCGTGCGCTGGCCACACCGTCTGAGAAGTGTCATGGCTTTCTCGATCATATCCTCCATCAAAGAGGTTGTAGGCAATGCAACTGTTTGGTGGTCTCGTAGTTTGCATTTCGTTATCCAACCCGCCTCCGTGTGCTTTCTTATGAACCTTAGACCTCTCCGTATTAAAAAAATCTGTTGCTACTCATACTACTCCATCTTTGCACAATGGTCCCAAAATAGCTCTTCTTGAATACCTGATACATCCAGGGATTGTGGTATCAGTTACTGAGGGTTTCCTGCCAAAGCATTTTGGCAGAGACTTCTAAAAAAGTAGAAGTTGGCCTTGCAGGCTGCATTTTATAACCGGGCGCCTTTAGAGGCAGTGAGTACAAAGTGATGCTAGATACAGGCTTCTAAACTTACAAGCGGTCTGCTAGGCAGCATAATGCTACGTCAAGCCTCTCAGGAAGCCAAGCTAGAGTAGGTATAGCTGCCAGACAATACCAGATGCTTGACAGGAAGTAAAGCCATACTGGGGCGTTCTGTCAGGCAGTTAGGTCTGAATTTAACCTCGCAGGCAGTCAGGAATACCAGATTGCCTTAACGGTGCCATATGCACGACAGAAAGCAAAAGTACCACAGGGACAGGTTATTGAATTATCCAACCCCTTTCTTGGCCTTCTGTCTTTGCTAAGCAGCCAATGCTGTTGTTGGTGCTGGAATTTATTGTGGCCGATAGACTACTATGGCATGTCTGTCCTTGGATTCTCTGTGCACAAGGATGTTTTTTTTTTTTTTGGTAAACTGAATCCTTTTTAGGGATTGAAACATTTCCTGTGCACAGATATTGGCTTGAACGATGCATATTACTTATTATTCAAATGTCGTCTTTGATAAAAGCCGACTTGACCAATTCTGACAAATGCATAAGACAGCGCGATCCCTAGATAGGAACGTCAATATTGGACAATTCTAAAGAAATTCTCACAAACTGACTTCAGTAATGTCAGCTTGTGCTGATCATTGGCAGTGATTTGTCTAAAATGGAAGTAAGTCTTTAGAATACTGGGCTGGCATAAGAAGACAATGCTTAGCGGGACACCAAGGACAATGTTATCCTCCTCACTTTGTCTTTTTCTTAGTTCCTCCTACTTAGGATGCAAGAAAGTGATACGAGGGAAGATGAATGGAATATATGAAAGGGACTTTTGTCTGTGCATCTTTTATCTCTGCAGAAACTTCTCAGGAAATTCTGACTTGATGGCCACATAATTTTTAACTCTGTCACTCATTCTTCTTTTGTCGCTCTCTCTCTCTCTCTCTTTGTGAAAGGCCGGTCATCAGAGACAACTTCCAGACTTCCAGGACCCATCAGTGCTTGGATAGCAAAGTGCCGTCCTTCCAGTCCTCTCAAACTAATCTTTCTTTCTGTAAATGCATGTCACAGAGTATTTACTTTACACCGCTTACTTTTAGAAATACTAGAGAAGTCTCTTGGAGAAGATATATTTGATATCTGAAGATATATTGAACATACTGATGAAGCTACAGTTGAATCCTCTGCCTGTGAAGATAATGATGCTCTAAATGTAACATACAGTTTATTTTTGGAGTCATGCACACAGCTAAGGGCACGCGTGCAGATGCTGAAAAACAATGTGGTTTAGAGATCCCTGCAGGAAAAGAAGTTGTGACGCCGGTGTAGCAGGGCAGCTTGTCCCTGAGGAAAGTAATGGCCTGCCCTGGAAAGTCATATAAAACGAATTTCACACGAGCACACACAAAAAGAAAATTTAAAAATGAATTACTTTCCATCTTATCTTTTTACACACATATTAAGCTGCTGAGATGATATCAGTTTTGTTGTAAGGGACGGAAAACATTCAGAATCTTGCTCTTGATAAGAGTTATTGTGGAGGGCGATTGAAGGAGGAAATTTTAAATCTGTTGCCCAAAAATATCGACATAGTCTGCTGATTAGACGTAAACACTGCCCTCAGAAAACTCATGAAATGATTTCCCGACCAACACGTACAAGCTTTTCTTTGTGCTTTCATGTCAGACATTATTAATTCACATCTCAATGCGTGCGTACGTGCATCCACACTATTAATGCACCACCTCCACCTGGCAGACCAGGAAGGAAGAAGCCATCCTGAAATATTTAATGAATTCTTCCTTTTGTTTCCCCGCGTCTGATTTATTGGATAGGACAAGGAGCTTTAGTTGGCTTTACCGAGCGGTCGTGACTAAAGTGGAAGAAACAGTGGAGGAAGACAAACGCTCCCTCCCACCTCTGTAACCCGCCGTTCAGCCGAAAGGTACACAGTGTGAATAAGACTTAAAATGGATTATACACAGTGGACCTGGGAGCGGTTAAAGTTTGAGTGGAAAAACAAAATTATGTACTTTCTTTGATCTGAGGCACATTAAGCAGGCAAAACGGATGTGTCACCCAAAATGTATTTTTACATTGCAGTTGGTTGCTGCTCGCTTGCATGATCAAGTGACCACATCAAAGGGAATACAGAGGGCCACTGAAATCCCTTTTTTTTTTTTCGTGTTGGTTGCTATTTTACGGTCCAGAGCGGCAACATTGGATGGCGTCTTAATTTTAGAAGTTAGTAAATTAACCCTCGTCGCAATGCTTTGAGACGACAACATTTTGCCAGAGAAGTGGAAAGTAAAGTGAAGACATCAGTTTCATCATTCTACACTTCCCTTTACTCTGTCCTCTCCTCTTCATCCCTCGCCTCGCTCTTGATCAGCGGAGCAGGAAATAGATCTCACGGAAGCGGGCGCACGCGGGGGGTGTAACCGAGTTATCTAATAGCCAATTGGAAATGGTCCAATTTACATCAAGCACAACTCGATATAAATGACCTTCTTTATGACACGCTCACCGCCGTCAAACAGCCTGTTAGCGATACACCCGCAATCGGGCTCGCACTTTGCCATGTCACATCGATATGGCTCGCTATGTGAACACTTCTGAGGAGACGCCACACACACACACACACACACACACACACACACACACACACACACATATATATAAATGCATGAGCAATTCTGACCACTCAGACCGAGGATTGTGACAAGGTGTTGAGACAGCGCGACTTGGCCAATGGCTCTCGGGTCCTTCGGGGATGGCCTGGGAAAACACTATCACCCGCTTTGTGTGTGTGTGAGTGCGAGCGCACACGTGTCCTTAACTTGTGTCACTTTTTCCGCGATAGTGAGAGACAGTGGCTTGAGGACCATTACTGATACAACCCATGGCAGCCATGTAACAACACAAGGTCATTATATCCAAAATGCAGGCCTAATGATAGCTCGTACAGAAGAAGGAGCGAGGGTTCCCGGGTAGTAATGAGCTCTTTTAGCGTGTTCTCTCACCACTGCTGGAGCTTTCGCTTTTTCTTCCTCCATAGCCAAGGATCCTGAGTCATTAGTGGTGTGGCGCCAATGATAGTTCAATGCAGTTCAGGCAGATCATTTTGATTTAGATGAAAGCGGCCTACTGACAGAGGGCTCCTCTTTTCCCCCAGTCTTCTGTGTGTGTGCTCAAAAGGAGAAGACAGCAAAGGAAATTAACCTCTAAGGGAAGCTACCTCCAGTGTCCCATGAAGGAACACTTTTTAGAAACTACTTTCAGTCCCAAATTAAGTTTTTTTTTTTTTTTTTTCTCTCCACCATATGGTCCATGTTTGCAGCTGCCAATGAAGGAAATGAAACACTTGAGGTGCAACAACATCAGATCAGTGACAGTTCTGTTGCTTGGTATCCAACAAATGCATTTGATCGTGGGCGTCTCATATTCAAGACTATATATTCTTGTTTGTTCCCAGAACAGAAATGAACTACCAAAGATCATATGAACTCCATTGGTGCATTTGGTTGCTTCAGCGTTTAAACATCTAGTGAAAGCCGTTTCTTTTAAACATAAGGCACAAGGACTCTGAGGCAGCCCCGATCGCCCACATGCCTCTCCCGAGGGGTGTATCACTCTCTTACACTGTACAGCCGATTGTGCAAATCACATGTTAACGATCCGCGGCCTCGACCCGCACAATTCACACTTCATCTCTCCCGCTGACGATAAATGTGTTTGAAATAAATCTCTGTTGGGAAGTGAAACATCAGTGCCATGCTAGCATGGAGGTTCTCTGCCAGTGCGTGGCAAGCCGGCCGATCACAAACACTTCTAGAGTCACTCAGCGTGAACTGCTAAGTTCATATCATTTTCCTGCTATGAGGGTACACATGCTAACGCTGCACTTTTGTTAAATAAACTCAGGTTTTTGATCACAAGGAACTTTTTCAAAAGGAAAGCAGTTCCACCCCATTAAATGAACACACTTTTTATGATTCAACAGAAATATATTGCCCAGCGGCCTAGTGTAGTTTGTATGAACAAAGAGACAGTGTTTAGGATGAAAAGAGGAGGGCAAATCCTTATGAACACAACTTTATTCTTTGTTTAACACTGAACCACAACCCGAAAACCTGTTAAGGCAGCTGGCAAGTGGCCTACAGCCATTATGGCAGATGGACTGAACACGGTTATCTGTGAGGGCTGACAAATAACTCAAACTAAGTATTTGCATCAGCCCATGCAGACTTTTCATGCTCTTGGAACTAACTTTTGGTCCCCTTCTGTATTTTCATGTTTCATTAAGGTTTCCGTTTGGCTAAATGTTGTAACTGATCTTACCATTTCATGGTTTTGCCGTAATTCACTGCAACAAGGAGAGAAATTGTCATAGTCATGGTCATGTCCCCTTTTGCACGTCACAGTATCAGGAGACAACACAACAACAGATATTATATTAGTTTAATGTTGTGGGAGAAAAGCTTTTTTGATGTAACCTCTAGCTTAGAATACTGGAAATTTGTTCTCATAATATCTTGATAAATGTTACATCATAAAATAATTAATTTCGATAGTATTGTCAGATTTTTGTCTCAAAATATTTTTAGGTTTTTGTTTTCTCTCAATATTACAAATTTCTGACTTAAACCTTAAAAATACAACTATATTCATATAGTCTGATATTTTGCTCGTCTTTTTTTTCTTGAAATATTACAACTTATTGTTATTGGTATGACATGCTCATACTAATAGCAAAATACATAAACAGAAGAGATACATATCAAAAGTGGAACTTTATAACCTGAAACAGTCAGCCGTGACGACAAAGTCGGTCATGCCAAGAGTGTGACTTGATCAAACATGATTAATGAAGAGAACATGTTGATGTTGAGCCTCGATATCAGCAGGTGTTGTTCAAGTCAAGGAGCCCCTGCAGCAGTTGCTCAGACCAGGTTTGAGCCAGATCATCTGCCAGCTGTGGCGAAATAAAGGGGGGATTACTTACTCAAAGAAACCTTGCCAGGTTCTTCACAGGCCTTATAGATAAATCTGGCGAATGAGACTAATCTCCCTCTTAGGGGCGTTGCAAGTCTTGGACGACAAGCCTCTTTATTCCGGATTGGTTTTTTCAGCACCTTCATGAGCTCTTAATATAAATGGTAATCGCCTGCTTACTAAATCTTGGGTTTACTCTCTTCTGATTGAGGACTTCATCGGTCACCATTTTCTTTAAGTCATTTTCAGTTCCTCAGACTCAAAATCGTTACCCCGTGACTCTGGGACAGATCCTCTCTAAGGCGCATATAGCACAGGAAAAAAATCAATCATTCAGATTGCCGGCTTAAAGGATTCCCCCCCCCCCTAGATATCGAGGCTTGTTTTCATCCGTTGAGAAGAAGCGATTTGCTGCCACTCAATTCCGTACTTGAAACAACTTGAAATTTGCCACAGCTCGGGCGAGGTAATCCATCATAGTAAACATGAAGCCTTAATTTGGTTTTGTGAGAGTTTCTTTAATCGTTATTTCATTGTGCCACAGTTGAGTGTCTTCATATCAGCACCACACTCTGCTTACTGCCAATCACCTGACACCCACAGGAAGGTGTGTTGGGGACTAATCCCTCAAAACACGGCAACCTGCAAACTTTGTCACAGCCATGTTTTCCTATTGAGGGTCTCTTTTAAAGCTTCAATGTATCTTTAAGCATGTGAAACAAACAATACAAAAATGCTAATTGAATGTGAATTTTATTGCAAAGTAATTTGGCGACAAACAGTATGAAACTACGCAGTCAGTGAGCTGACGGCTCCTGCAGAATTGTTGACAAATCTGAAATATTAAATATGTAAATATTTTCTGTTCATGCACTTGCTATCGATTTATTTTCGGCAGCCACCTTGGAGCTGTGTGTGGGATGTGTCTGGATCCCCCCCCCCCAATACAATACCCATTGTAATTAATCATATGAAATACATATTGGCAACTTGCATGCTGCAAGAGAAAAACTAGCTGACAAGAATGATCAAGTTTTATTTGGCCAAGTCATGCAAACCGCAGCTGCAGTGCCCCGATGTGTGCTCCTCTTTTATAAACAGTACACTGTTTCGTGTTGCTGCTGCACATTTAGACACGCTCTGCCTGAGTTCAGTTAACAGCCTGTTAGTATAAAGCCAATGATCAAGGTTATGTGTCCGGGCTTTTTGCTCTTTTTGAATATTGCCACATAGTTAACAGTTTAAGCTCCGTCATCATACAAACATATTTAAAAAATGTATATATTTTTTAAATAAATACAAATCATAAACCCCATCCTCACATCAAAATATTCATGAAAAGAATAAAAGCGAAACAGGATAAAAACAAAAAAAGTTAACCTAATCATTACCATGGCCACAAAGAGGATACCCACTATTGCACCTATGCGATTCTCCGGGACATTCAAACACCTGTATGGATGGATGTCAGTATGAAGGAAATTGCACCCAATGTGGATTCAATTCTTGTGTTGAAACTGTTTAAAAAAAAATGCAAAGCCAGTGGTCCCATTTACACACATTATTAGCAAACACAATGGAACTCAGAAATATACCCATGCACCTGTGACGGAGCTGTAAGCCTGTGTGAGGCACGTTCAGACACATTGATTTCAATAATGGCGCTTCTGTTTCGAACAGGTGACAAACTGAAAAGGGTGGCTGGGTCGTGGAATAAGCGCCAACTCAGTCCCCGCTCAGGACACGGCGCCTCACACACTTTGCAATCGCATTAAATCATTCATTTCATATTTTGGCACTGAACCGCGAAGCTCTTAATTGTATATTACATTGCAGCTGGCGTCCCTCTCTCCTCATCTCACTTCCTAACTGTGTATTGAGCGTACAGCAAAGCCCGATAACACCAGCATTTCATCCATTTATATGTAATTGACACTTGACATTTTCATGCACCGCCACCAAGTTTTGCAGCCCTTGAATGACAAACCGGGGCGTCGCCTGAAGAGAGCCTCACGTGGGGATCACAGATGTAGAGCCCAAATATTGCGAAAGCACCTTTGGTGTAATCCTATGCATAACCTTGCAGCGCCTTATTATCTTGACACATAAGGGAATGAGGCTTGTGACTGTATTTCATATTTTATCCATGGTTTAGCACAAAGCTGCCCTGAAGTGACTGCTGCATACCGTGTTATGTGTAATAAACTTACAATTTATGTAATCCTCTGCACGCCTTTGTGCTGCAAAGTCCTTGAGAGAATCATGATAAAAGGCAAAAGGAAACTTAGCTGGTGTTTGCATGTTCTCAACGGCACTTGAAAGCAGCCATTAAGGGTAAATTTCCCTTTTTCTCAAAGCCATTACCCACAGACAACTTGGTCATTTGGATGCACTGCTGGCCCTTTTTATGGGACCATCCATCACCTTTGCCTACACAATCAAACTGCTTAAAGAAGCATTCCGCTCGAGAGCTGAGGAGTCATTTCAAGTCCGTTGGCTTCTTAACAAGATAAGCCATGCCTGTTTGAAAACTTTAATTGTTTCATTAAGCATAGACTTTTTGGTTGCGAGGGTTAAATCAAACTCCATATGAGGTGAATATCACTCGTTGCTAAATGTATGCTAGGACAATGGCCACTCACGTAGTAAGAATAAACAACTATTCGAAAGTAACTTTTGCGAGCTTAGCATAGCTAGTTTGTAGGCTTAGCTTTATGTTCATGAGTTTCATTTTTCATGAAATCATGTTAAAAAATGAAGTAAAAATAAGCTGAGAAGCCATTATGCTAGCAAATGCACCATCTACCAGGTACTTTCATATTTCTCTACCACCAGGCGATGGAGGCCGAGTGTCTTTGATTGGCTCCAAAGTGGCAGTCATTTGAGCCGCACCTGTGAAAAATTCACCCGGCTGACACAGCTGACACCTTTTACATCATATTTCCTAGAAAAGAACCCAACCATGGCGTGCTGTCAGGCCCTCGGCTAAAATGCCTCAAACACATTTAGCCTGTTAAATGTCCGGGTTTTTTGATGAATCTTTTCCCCCGGTGTTTGTTTGTGAACTCCGTTGTGATTCTAGGTCACTGATCTCATTCATTTAAATCCACCAGTGAAGTCAGCCTATGCAAGTCAAAGCATCTACGCCTCTTTCTCGAACGAGAGCCTCACATTTTTTACGAGGCGAACGCATCTAAAATACATAATGCCGAGGAGCTCGAGCGACATTAAATAAAAGAGAGACGGCCACAGAAAGGTCATTCGTTTCCGGCAACTCTGCGCCACATTTAAAAAAAAAAACAGATGCCAGTAATAAAAACGGCTAAATAAGAGAAAGTGTTTGGGAATTCAAAAAGTGCCCTCTGGGTTTACAAGTATACGCTCTAACGGTGATTGACAGGAAAGAGCTAAGAAGACATAGTTTGAATGCCTGAGTGAGTTCAGTGTCCTAATGCACACAGGAAAACAAGCTGGAACCAAAGAAAAGGGAACTGGAGAAAACAGAGCCACTGCAGTCACATCCATGTTATCTCCTGGAGGATTTAAAGGACCAGTTCTGCAACACAAGCCCAGTGTATCAAAGAGATTCGATCTTCTTTGGAGATTTACTCCTCCCCACGTCTAACTTTCCGAACGTTGCCGCATAATCAGATTCCGGCTAAGTTGGAGGAGGCTGTGGCTCATTTGTGTAGGTGCTGCAAGGCGGCTATAAATAGCCCGGAGGGTGATGGAGCAAGAGAGGCTGCATGCAAACTCAATGAGTACAGGACGCATAGTGGCGCGTCGCTGCGTTTAGTTTTATGAGGAAGGAATGAGAAGAAGAAGCTGTGTGGGAGAAAAAAAGAGATGGTGGAGGAAAGGCGCAAGATGGTGTGTGTGTGTGTGTGTGTGTGTGTGTGTGTGTGTGTGTGTAGGATGGAAAAGGAGAGAGAGGGGTGAGAAGATGGGAGAAGAGGCCAAACTCCGGGGGCTCGCAGCACTCTTTTCACCAAACTGACAGCAGGCTGGAGCTCCTGCTGAGCTGAAGTGTGTGTATCCAGTTACAAAAATCCCCTTATGCGTGTGCACCTTTGGATGTGTGTGTGTTGGGGGCTCCTGCTGAAGCGTGTGACCTAGCTCACAGCGGATATGACTGGAGCCAGAGCCCACAAGCACCAGGGTGGATGACAGTGCAGTGTCAAAAGCCTTAGCAGTGTCCTGTTCACCCCTTGAACACATCATATAACACGCTAAAAGAAAAAACAAAGAAAAGCTCCAAGGGGATTTGGGCATGATTCACCATGTCGGTTACGCTCACATTTGTCTGTGTGCAACGTTGTGTGTAGGGGGTGGGGGTTGAGGGTCTGCACGCAACGTGTGCAAAGCTCACATGTGCCCGCCGGATCATTTGCGGGGGCCAGGAGTGCAGCATCCACACCGAATATTGATCGGCCGAGTTAGTAAAGTTTGGCTTTTGAGGGGATGCGCACGCACAAAAGCGTGTTTTCCGATGAGGCCCGCTGATTCACAAAGTGTTTGTGTGTTCCGTGGGAACGTAGGAGTGTGTGACGTTGTCATGAGGAACAAATTAGCCCCGTCCGCGAGATTTGCGGTGGGTGGTATCGAAAAAGCACATGCTGGCTTAAATAAGCATTGAAATGGAAAAACTCTGAGGGGGAACACACACACACACGCACGCACACACACGCACACACACACACGCACACACACACACACGCACACACACACACACGCACACACACACACACACACACACAGCCTCGCTCCTACAATAATGCAGCCATGTGTGCCGGGGCCATGTAGCATCAAGTCCCAGCGATCATTCCTGAGCAAGCAAGGACCCGTTCGTATATATGTGTGTGTGTGTGTGTGTGTGTGTGTGTGTGTGGTGCATGCAGGTCTCACTTTCAGCTGAGCAGCAGCAACATAAACCAAAAGCAATGACCCCCCCCCCCCCCCTTTGTTTCCTTGACTGCGTGTGTTCCATCTTACACAGCGTGTGCGTTCTTGTCAAACAAACTATACAAATGGAACAACGTGTGCCATCATATTATATGTAGTTCTGCTTAAAACTACTGCTAATTAGGGATTCTTTTTTTACAGGCTGCAGCGTGGATTTTAAAATCAGTGGGGATAAATTTTTAATACGTCCCAGATCTTTGAAAAATAATTTTAAAAAAATGCCTCTTCAGTGTGGAGGAATACACACATTTAAAATATGCCTACTCTCTCAACTCTTGCAGCCTCTATACAACACATAGGCCTA
The DNA here is from genome assembly GCF_004355925.1 of Anarrhichthys ocellatus. Lineage (NCBI taxonomy): Eukaryota > Metazoa > Chordata > Actinopteri > Perciformes > Anarhichadidae > Anarrhichthys > Anarrhichthys ocellatus. Next base: position 2,763,542 of record NW_022280042.1, read on the forward strand.
TGGGTGAAGACTGACTTAATTGTTTTGACTTCTAACATCAAGAGTACAACAACAGGAACACACAAGGCCCAGAGCCAAGGATGCTCAGATATTGTTAACTGAATTTAGAGTTTGCTGAACGAAAAAAAAAAAAATAATAATAAAAAAAGATTAAAAAGTAAATGCATGCTAGAGTTGCGCTCTCTTAAGTTGGAGGAATGAAAGTAGTTCAAAGATGAAAGCTGGGGCGGGCTTTGTCTTCAACAGGAGCTGTTGTAGCACATTAATCTGATATAAACAACATATTGGAAATGTCTTAAATGTGATGTTTCACACTTGAAGGAATGCTCTGTATAAATGTATAAACTTTTTAATTTTCTATTTTAAAGACATTTTTTCAATGTTTAAGCAGGCTCTTTTCCTTTTCTTTGAGAGCAATCCTTTCCTCTTAAATCCTCAAGATTAAGGAATGGCTATAATTCCAAATAAGAGGCTTCAGAAATCCACATAAGAGACTTTAGGGACTTAGTGATCTCACCAGGGGACGGTCTTAAGCCCCAAACACCCCGTGGAAGTGTGTCACGAAGACTGAGACGGTGGGGGGGGATGTGACCTATGAGTCACTTGTGATTCGTGTTTTGGATGGACTTTGGGGGGACAGGTCTGTTGAGAAAACCATGGAATGTGTCACTTAGATTTTATAAAAACAAAAGCGTTTTAAAAAGCGGCCATTTTTTTTTAAAGGGAGACTGGAAAGTAGACAGCAGATAATGATGACATGCAGCAGTTTGTTGTGATCTGGTACTTTATTTGATCATTTTACAGTTGATTTAGCACGTTTCTTCACTGCATTTCTAAACCATTTGATGTTGTAGAGGTAAACTGAGCGTTACAAGATACAAGAACAAAAGTCTAATCAGGGCAAAACATGAACAGATGAACCGACAGAAAGGACAGGGTTCCCTTCAGCGGCCCTGAGGTCCAAAGCAGCCACTTAGTTGACCTCTTCAAACAAGAGAATCAGCAGCCAGATGTACAGCACTGCTTTCAGGGCTGCCAAATGGCACCCTGTTGGGAAGCCGTGGAATCTGTTGCTTCGTCCAACTGTCTGTTCTGTCCAAACATATTTGAGTTACTATCTCTGGTTTGAAATTAAAAAAAAAGTACTTTTGATCTACGAGTTTGGAACTCTGCATCTGCCAAAACACTTTGACTTCACAACTTTTTGACCCCCGATGTTTGCTGCAGTTTGAGAAACTAACCAATCTAAAAGCCAAGCTAACTTCACTGATGCAGTGACCGTTTGACCTCCACATCCATCCAGATCTACACATTATGAAATCCATTTCTTATCAACAGAACACAACATTTTATGTCGCTGCTTTATGTCAAAATAGTTAAGTCAGTTACCAATGCCAGGACATTGGAGTCTATTAGACGAGAGCGTGCCTGTGAGGCCTCTTGTCATAAAGAATATGTCCGTGGTTTACTTCACATGAGCAACAAGAGAGGATATAGTAGAAAGTGCTTAAATTTAATGAATTTAATATGATGACTGGGAAGCACAAACAGCTCAAGGTTGTGTGTTCATCATGTACCACATTGTACAATGCAAATACAGGACTAAACATGGTCTTTTCATGCATCCGCATTTAGTCGACACGCGTCTCGTTTATTCAGCAATATCTAAGCAAATTAGTACATCACTTCTTTTTTCTTTTTTGTCTTTTCCTCTCTACATTCTACTTTTGATCGCAGACTGTCCCGCTGCATACCTGTGATCTAAGAATCCCTCAAAGAAGCTCAATCTGTTTCCTGCAGATACCTTTAGCGCAAAGACAAAAAAAAGTGTGTCGTCTCTGAAGAGATGTTTCGCAACACGCTAGATATACTGTGATTAAAACAAGTGCAGTGATTCCATCTGCAGTTGTTTCCCCATTCTTGTGTTGGTCTCTACACCTTAAAGAGTACACAGAGAGAGAGAGAGAGAGAAGAGTCTCTTGCATCGCACAGTGAATACAGAGATCATTTCGAGAGCAAAGGTTGAAAGTTTACGTCTCTCATTGATATGACTTCGATGCACTTCTGGAGCGCGGAGACAAAAAGAGGGAGAGAAAGTTAAAAATGAGGCAAATGGAAAAAAAACAGCTTACATCTCATCTCTTTGTGCTTTGCATGACAGCTCTTTGAGGAAGAAAATAGCTGGGATCCACTGCAGTGGTACCACTGATATTGGCACACTATGAAACATTTAATTGCACCGTCATCCAGCAGAGGAAGGATGGCCTGTGTCGCACGTCATCCCGAGCCATGAGAGCCCATCAGTGATCCTGTTCAATGTTCCAAGCTGGCCGGGCCAGGCACTTCTCGAAATGGGTCATTAGCTTGCAATATTATTAGAAACACTTTGGGCTACCATCTCATATGTCTGCAGTGCGATCACGAGGAGATTTGTACTAATGTCAGGAGCACAAGTGTGACTTGTGACTCTCCAGCTCGGGAGGGCGTCGCTCTCTCGCTCTACATTCTTATTGCAGATGTCACAGGCGACCTCGCTGCATGATCGGCGTTGAGTAACCAGGGGTATTCTCTCTCAGGGACATGCACACGCATCACATGTGCATGAATGGGCTTTTCCTTCACCCGTAAAATTCAATTCATTGGATCCATAGAGTGGGAAGATGGCACTTCTGGGATGAGGTTCAATGAGCTTTGTTTATTATATTATTATTTCTCTCATGCTGTACAGGCAATCATTTTATATATCAATGAGGTCATATGTGGACTACCGCATGCTTCTGCTTTCTATCTGAAACATGCTTAGTTGGTGCTCCACTGGGGACACTCGGTGAGGCAGAATGAGCAGTTGAAAGTCAAGGAGATTTAAGATTTTTACACATGTGAGAGATATCAATCCCACAGTCCAACAGCTAGCTAGCTAGCCCAACAACATACCGGAATCAAAACAGGAAGGTAGAGGAAAAGGAGTAAAGCTCGCCTCTTGCTTGATTGGCTACCCAGACCAAGCTTGACATTGATAAGCAATGCCTGGCGCTGGAAAAGTTGAGAATATTTAAATCATTACGCGCATCTAAAATCATTGCCTCACGCAATTCCATGCACCAATCAGCTTTCCTTTTCCAGAGGTGGACTCCGCCTTGGTGCACAGGATTTAGATTGCCTTCAAGCTCAATGATAGCGTATGTGTGGTGCTACTCATTCTCCAGGTTTCAGCTGATTGGGAAGTCTAGGAAACTAATCTCACAGGTGCAATCACACTGAAAAAATGCCTCCTTATTAATAAGTATTATAAAGTGCATTTCTAATAAACAAATGACAAATTGGTTTCAATGAAAAAAACAATAAAAGTAACAAAATAAAGCTTGCATGTGTTGTCATGGTCAGCAGAAATTCTTGGACAAATAGCACAGAGGTCTGCCCTGATGCAAGTAACCTGGTGGAAAGGGGTTCTTTAAAGACAAAAGTAGTTTCAAAAGAGCCTAAAGAGCAGCATTGATTAAAATGAGGTCTGCATAAAGACAAGGAAAGATCAGAATGTCCAGGATGTGCAGTTCCACACCTCTCTCCAACCCCAAAGATAGGACGTCTTCACGCTTTGATTGGCCAAGAGGGGAAACGCACCAAGCTGATTTAAATTCTTAACAATTTATAGTTTACCATATACCATCGAAAAAATACACTCATCACGAAACAAATATAATGATATCGCATACTAAATGAAACTTCAGAACCTGGGCTACAATAATATTCAGGCCGTTTGTACAAACACAACTCTACACAACTATAAGAATGACCAAAATATCATTGTCATATTTCACCATGAGTGAGCAAACTCTGCACATGTTAAAGGCTACTGAGAGATAGCTCCATGCTAACAAAGAAAACCCAGATTCCTGAAAGCAAGCCACTTTTATCAAAGTCAACCTTTGCAGAGAGACTGTTCACATATTGTGCTATAATTTGTGAGATGTTTAAACTTTCAGCTGCATCATTCAAAAGAGATAATCATCCTGAAAGTGCTTTTTTTTTCAGGCGAACCTGAAACTTTTCAATTTGTGCTGTGTGCCACCTTCATTTACTCTTAACCAGTAACATATACACTGATATTTACACATCTGAACAAATCTCACAAGTGTTCCCTTTATTATAACACCGAAATTATTCCAATACACCTTGTGGTTGCAGAGATATACTCTTTTTAGTATGGGTATGCAATTTTTCGAGCAGAGGCCTAAAAAAATAGGGTTAGGGTTCAAATAAGGTGCTTTTTAACAGCAGTATTCCCTTTACACAGTAGCAGTTATATTTCTTGCACTCTGTATATATATACTGTATATATAAAATCATCCACAGACATTCTGTTGAGGTCCTCATGATTTAGATCAAACTGACAAATCCTGGCATCTGGCGTGCCTTCAGTGTGAAAGCACCATCTGAATGCTGAGCTACATTCAACTCCTATGTGCCCAGAAACTCAATTTTTGGCCACATTTCAATGTCTAGACGGCCGATGGGTCGTGTCCAATTTCTTTACATTTTTCAGCCTTTGCATTTTCTGCTCAGTGTCACATCTCTGCACATTCATATAAATCAAAATGGGTACCCAGGCTATTGCCCGTCATGTATTGATGCGGGTTGTTCCACGTGATGCGTTAAAAGATTATCCCCTATTACGTTGCGCTGTACAGCCTTCTCAGGACTCAAGAATTTGTCTAATTCAATCTACTATTGTCAATAAAATATCCCCAGTAAGGGTTTAATAGGGTTACTCAATAAGATAAGTTAATGGCTTTTCTGTACTTCATGAGAGAGCGACTGTTCCCCGGTTGATTTAAGAAGAAGAAAGGTCTTTTCAAGAGAACAGAACAAATCGATCCAATACATAAAACGTTACCCACCATTTAATCCATCAATTGGTTATGATCTCACTTGCACTCCCCATCCACTCTCACTGTGCTATACTGTATAAGATAAAACGCTGCACACACTCCATTAAAGGGATAAATCCTCCTTTAGATACTTTGTGTTATATATCATCAATCTAGGATGTTCAACACATTCCAGGAGCTCTTTGGTGATGAAGTGCTGTAATTTTCTTTTATCTCACAGTGTCTGTGTGAATTTGTAGTCCAGATAGTGACTTCCTACACTACCCAGAGTCCAACAGTTTATCTGAACTTCCAGCTATGACGTGTTTAGCAAAGGTTAATGGCTATTAAAGGTTTGTAAGACTTTTCCCAGATCGACTTGGGTGGTGGAGGAGCTGGTGTCTCTGTGCCTGAACGTCAGTGCAAAATGGAGGCATATTCGCCGACAAACGGACAACAAAACAGAAATTAAAAAAAAAGATATTGTCAGAGGACTCTAGGTTTTAACGTTTGATTTCAGGGAGGGTTTTTCCCTTTCACACAGCAGTTTGTTTTTTCATCCCCTATACCTGCAAGGCCGCTCTCAGTACAGCAGATTCAACACAGCACATCCAACGACTAAATATTTCTGATGTTCTGATGGGAAATTGGGTCAGTGGCTTGGTGATTTACACTGTGTGCCAAGCGAACAACAGGATAGGGGTTCAATGTCCATGGCTTCATAGCAAGCTGCTCCGCTTGGCAAGGCAGCATCATAAGATCGCCCCCAGGGTAGAGCTCAGTAACAGAGCACAGTTCAGTTCAGCAAGTGGGGGTGTACTGAGAGACAAAGTCAGCCTCTCATAATGGCTCTTCATTCAAGGTTGGGGCTCCCGAATACACTACACAGTTTATGGACACTTGATATGGATTACTGTCACTTCAGTGCCTTGAAAAGTCGGCCCTTTGATTTTTTTTTTTAAGTGCTTGGTTTCTTCGTCTTTCAGTCAACAGTCGTATATTAGTCAAAGTGAGGAGTTCAAGTAGGTATTCCGTGCCAATGGTGTCCATTGAATACACTCCAGCACATTTGGCAGCCATTACAGCCATCGATTGACATTTTAAATCGATGTAATGCAAATTTTTAACCGCTCAAGCGTGCTCGATCTTCCGTATCACATTTTACATAAACCTGCATTTCATGCACGTCTGCCTGTCATTGCCCCAGTGCACGCTGGGAACGGCTCTAGTCCTCAGTCATGACGCTGAAGAGTAAAGCGAGGGTGTTGAAAATGGACGGTTGGAGGGACTGTTGGATGCGCATTTCATTCTAAATCATCCCCCATCAATTAAAAGTGACCACAGGTGGACTGAAGGGATGGAGATGTCAAGGGGAGAATTTGAATGCGCCTCGAGTCGACTCATCGTGTCACTGCAGAGCAGTTTAAGCAGTAGTTCATTGGGGAGCCAAGGATGCTAGATAATAAAACAAGAGAAACAAACTGTGACATGTTGTTCCTCCCTTAGTCCCTTGTTGCTCCGTGAAAATAAACAGGTTTTTTTTAAATGGGAAAGTTTAATTGTGAAACTCAATTATTGCTTTTTTGAGCATTATAACCAATTGAGTTTCGTGGTATTTACATCATTTAAAACATTATCTGTCATGAGTTGAACCAACTGAATCAATCATGTTATGTTAAATGGAATGCAGCTTCCCTTATTGGACAAATATTTCCTCATAACATCAATAAAGTTAGCTGGGGAAAACTTCAAATTGGATTCATTTGACTCACTTAGAGCAAATCAAATTGAAGTTTAATGAGAGTAAACCCAATCTAGACAATCATATTTAGTATTAAGTTAAGGGTTCACGTCGCATATTTTACACAGGAGGCTCAGTTTGCTCGTCACCACAAAATAGCTCATAGATGTCATCAGGGTTTTCTCAGCATGAATTGTATTGTGGGAAATGCAGGACCCAGTGTTTTTGCAGTTTGACTTATATTAAAGACTAAAAGTCGGGAATATCTCGGCCTTTACTGATTCAATTTTGACCATTCTTCTTTTTAAATGTATTTTATAATGAGGCTTCTGAGGCCCTCAAGTTTACAGAAGTGCAATACTTAATCACTTGTATGCCCCTTTAATTCATTAACCTTTCATATTGACATAACCAAGTTTTGGGTGCATTTCCAGTATTTTCCTCTACACTATGTTTCAGAGAGAAATGCAAAATATGTAAAAAATGACAGTTATGGTAACCTTTGCTAAAGTAAAAATTCTGAACACGTCTTCCACCCCTAAGGAACAGCACTGTAGCCAATTTTGTCTTCAGACCTACATCTTTTCACCTCCTGCACGCACTGAACCCTTTTTGTCCTCCAGCAATCATATCCAACAGAGCGATTGTTCTGCATTCCTGCCGCTCACTGTTCATTAAATGTCAGGAGGAATTAAAGGCAGGGAAGAGGCGCATCTTACATAAAGCAATGTGTGAGGCATTTAATTGACTGCGGCTTAAGAAGCTGGCGAAACTCTTGGACGCATAAAAAGGATCGATAATGTTGCCCTGAAGAGATGTTCTGTTGTTATGCTCCCAGATATGAATATTAATGACTTGTGGTTGTGGGACGATGCAGCCCAATTTTAACAGACCATTTCATAAAATGATAACTGGGTGAGATATGGATTTTTCAGGCTGATATTTGAAAGCATTTCGCTAACAAAGCTAATACATCATCTGCAGTACAAATGAGACAGTGGACACTCCGATAAGTCCACCATTGTGCATGTGCTAATGGAGGCAACACAAATACTATTATTGCAATAATATGCTGTGTTATTTGGCGTATCGAAAGTGTCATTTGTGTGCCATTTTTGAGTGCTCGTGTGCAAAAAAAAAAAAAGTTGAGGCGAGTCTGTAATTACATTTCCAGTCACAAGACACGATTCGTGCCCGGCCGCGGTGCAAATCAAACAGCGTTGGAAATGAATTGTAAATAGTCACAGTTGGCTGCTGGTGTATTGTTTGAGTTTCGGTCTGTGAGCTTGTTTGACTGTGAATCAACCCTTTGTGCGTGTAAGCAATGTATGTCTTTCACCATTGGTTACCTTTGCACTTGGGTTTATTATGAGTCGCACAATTTGCACCATCGCTCATGTTCCCACGTAATTGCACAACACCTGATGGCAGTAACAACACTAGTGTTACTTTGCAGCAGCTGCCTCTACCTCTACTTATGAACATCCATAGTCATTAGAGCTGGGTTTCCCTATTGTATACCAAGAAAGAGCTACTTAGCTCTAGTGTGCCACCATGTTTCATCATTGTTGTGCAAATGGGTGCAGCAAAGCCTCGTAACGTGGGTGTCAGACGAAGGCGCTGTACGGTGCCATTGGTTAAAATCAACTCAAATGAAGCTAAAAATGTTCTAATATGGATTTCTCCTTAAACACAGTTCTCTTATATGCTTTTTCTTTTATTTAAAAATATCCAAATCATTATCAGGGCTTTCCATTTTTATAAAAGTGCTAAGGTTTTATGATGTTTATCTAACAGGCTGGGCCATACTCACACTAAAGTGAATTGCAAAAGACTTCATACAAAATTACATTTGACGAAAAACAAGTTCCACCAGTGCTGAGCCAATTATTATTATTTAATGTACTCTTCTTTAAGTTGTGGCTGTTGACTTATCTTGTTAAATGTATCCAGTAACGCTGTGGCTCTGTTTCAACATGGGCGCCTTAGCGAGCTTCAGTTCAGAACACAGTTATGCACTTTGCCAATGTCTCACCTTTAGAGAAGCGTATTGCTTACGAGTCTCAGAGGATCAGTCTGCGGAGGCTAATTCGTCTTCCCTGCTGTGTGCGCGTATCCCTCCGTGAGTTTGCATCACTTAAATGATGCGTGTCTGCATTCAAATGTATCGACATATATTTATTCGTGCTGGCGGTGTATCTGTATCTGTATGCGAGTGCTGCGCGCGTGTGTGTTTTGCACTGCAAGGTTATGCGTGTGTTCCTGCAAAGGAGCCTCAGATGCATCAATTATGACAGAAAATGGAGGAATTAGAGAGGGTCCACTGTTTCTCCCGGAGAGGAGGAGGAGGGGAATGAAAGGCAGGCGGAAAAGCAAGATTGGGGGAAAAGCCCAGCGGCTTTGTTGTGTGATTAAGGACCAGTTTTGAGCCATCGTGGGGGGTTAAATTATTCACACAGCGGAGGAAACAACCAAATGGTGTTTATACAAGTACATGCATGCACATATACATTGGCACTGTGGAGGACTGAACCAATTACGAGAGAATGTCATTCTTTTGGGCGCAGCTCAGTGCGGCTGCTGTGTCAATTAGTCGGCATCTTGTGAACTGCAGAGCGTTCCACATCATTGTACAGTATTCTATACGATTATGGATGTTGTCTGAATGCGGTACACATTGTACTTACCATGAACTCAAGTTTATGTAACATTGCAACTCTTTATTTCCGGTTTAGCAGTTACAGCTTCTGTTTATATTCTGTACAGCACTGAAGGCACACATAAAACAAAGATATAATGGAACATTAGTATGTACAAAATATACAGAATAAATAGAATAATTCAATGTAGTTGAGTAGAAAAGCTACAGAGTGTGTGCTTACATGAACCGTCTCAAAGTAGAATGTTTCCAGGAGTGTTAATGGAGTGTATCGTGTAATGTCTGACAATGTCGACATTGCAAATGTCAGTCGCCAGCAGTCCATTGCTTTGAAACAGAGAAACAGTTGGCTGCAGTCAGTCGGCAGGTTGTCTGCTTGGGGAACTGGAGCTTTTGGGTGATGTTGCTCGTCAGAAACCGTTCATGTGCAAACCGGTTAATATTCCCCGCCTCGATTCAGTCCGAAACAGTTCCAAATCAGCCAGTCAGCATGAGGACGGAGGGGCGTTTCTAAATGCTGTTTTGAGCGTCAAATAGTGTCGTGAAACGCTATCTCGCATACGCTCGTGCACACAAACACACGCTGAAAGATCATACACGTTTGTGGCTCATTTTTTTTCCAGCAGAAAAACAAAAATAAAAATAGGTTTCAGCAGGACTCTGTTGATTGTCATGCACCATCCCATGGCATTTGATTAGTGCAATGCATTTTTCTTTTTACAAGGTTACAGTTGAGTATAATATACAGTACTTTAAGTGCTGTATTTACCGATTGACAGAAAATAAAACATCCTTCTCTGGATGCCACCAGTTTGTATATAAAAATAAATAAAGGACCTATGACTGCAACTGTGCAGTGTATTGGATTGAGCAGAAAAGCAGTGGAACCACACTCCTATCACTGTTTTCCAATGTACAGTTGGCATTTTGCTGACTCTACGGCACAATGAGCATTCTGGTTACAGCATTCCAGCTGGCTGATGTTGACAGAGGGTGTAATCAGGTCATATCTAGAGTCAGGATAGTCTGATTAAACAGCAATTCTGGGTCAAGCGGCGATTGGAATTCACTCACTTCTTTCCAAACATCTGCTTTATCCTATCAGGATGTCAGACTGGAGTGTGTGTGAGCTTTGCGGATCAATTCATTTGGTGGCAATACGCCATGGAAATTTATTCAATCATCAAAAGCTGATTGAGTTGTTTTCAAAGAGGGTTTCAGCCCAGGCCCAGGCAACACACAACGATAGCTTCTTTAAGTTACATTTGGCCTAAATGACTACACCTTTCACCAGCTACATAACATGGCTGTCAACAGATAAACGGTAACACAAACTAAACCAGTTACATTCTGTGCTACGATTAAACTTAAAGTGATGTGCCCATGATATATATATCACACTGTGGAAAGTACAGAAGGGCAAACGGGACAAGGCACTTGGTTGAAAACATAATATATATAGTTGTTGTTTTTACTGCTTAAGTTCAGTTAAATGCAGTTTGATGCTCCAGAACCTCCAAATAGTCTGGCTCAGTATGCAAGTTAGCCTTGAGTTCAAAGTATTCGTTCTTAGTTTGCTCAAGCATGACCTTGCGTGGTCGCGAGTACATAATTGTCTCCATTAGCTTTAACTCCTCCTGGTGTCCCGGGACCTGCATGTCTACAGCAGACTGAAGCTGGGGCATGTTTTTCCGAAGGTACTCCGTTATTCCAAGCTGCTGCAGCTCCTTCTCCCTCTCCAGAATGTTCCTGTACAAGGAGTTGGGATTTCCTAGAGTGACGAACTCCGCGGGGCACTCTCCGGTCATCGGTCGGAACTTTGAGCTGGGGTTTCCCGTGAGTGGAGACGTGTTCTCCTTCTCCATGATGCTCCGGCAGACGTGATGCTTGCCGCTGGGTTCGTCGAGGCCATAATCCAAATCTGCGTCGTGTTCCTTGTGCTGGGAGCAGTAGGTGGGGTTACGACAGATCTGGACAACGGGACTATGCGATCTCTCTTCGTACAGACTGGCAGACCCCGTTCTTTGTGTCATAGTGTGGTGTGTTGTCTTCTGCCCGTACATGCTGTAATGTAGGTGAATGGGGCTGCTGCCGGTGTTTTCCCTGGGCTGCTCCTCTGCTGCTTTTTTCTTTGCCTTCCTCCGCCGCCGGTGCACCACAAACACCACCAATCCGGCCATGCAGAATATAATCATGAGGATAAACATTATAAGGCTTAAGATGAGCACAGAGAGCGGGACAGTGTCCGTGAGTGAGCTGAACAAACCCTTGCCAGCGCTGTCGGGCCCCAGGGTGGCCGTCACGCTCTCCTCCCCATCTGGGGACATAGGGTAGTAAGTCCCCAACCCAGGACATAACATCTCGTGACGAAGGCTCCTTAGCTCGGCCTGCATCACTTTCTTCGGGGTGTGACACAAAATGAAGCCCACCACTGTGTCCTTTCTGAGTTTCTCCACCCATTGTTTGAGGCTGAGCAAGTCACAGCTGCAGTCCCAGGGGTTGTCCTCTAAATAAATCTGCTCTAGCGAGTCGAGTTGATCAAGCACATTGCTCACTGGCAGGTGCATAAGTAGATTTTTTCTCAGGTTTAATTTGGTGAGGGGCACATTGCGAAATATCTGCGCTGGAAGAGAGCTGAGGAGGTTGTTATTTAATGACAACAGCTTCAGGTTGGGCAGGGGATTAAATGTGCCTGGAGCAATCTCTTTGATAAGGTTGTATTCCAGATACAGGTATTCAAGGTTGTGGAGCCCCACAAACATCGTGGAGAACAGTTTTTCAATTCGGTTGCCATTCAAATAAAGTTTTTTCAAACTGCTCAAGCTGAGGAATGTTTCATTGTCAATGTAATCAATTCTGTTGTTGGCCAAGTTCAGCAATTCTAAACTGTCGTATGTGACAAAATCATACTTCGAGAGTTTCTGAATCATATTTCCTGTCATGACTAGTTTAGTGGGGCTTTGCTGAAGTATACCGATATCTGATACCTTTTGAATTCCTCGGTCCTGACAATGCATCAAAAACCCAGCCACAGGGTGATTGTGACAAGAACAGTGCTCCACACAAGGGCTGCCGGGAATGTGAGACGGCGTCGGCACCTTGGCGTCATCTTTGGCGTCGATCAACTTGGGGCTCCCTTTGGACGAGGGGGTGACGACCATATCCAGCGACTTTGACGGCTCCTCCAGGTTTATATCTGCATGGGATGGGCAGAGAACGTCCCGCTTGACTTTAGCCAGAATGGTCCCCTTAAGGTGATGTGGTGTGCTGCAGACCACATCCCCGATCGCTGACTGGGCCCTCATGTTCTCCATCCAGATTTTTAAATGTAAAATATCACAGTCACAGATCCACTCGTTGTCCTCCAGGAGAAGTTCCATAATACGTCCGATGTGCTCCAAAAAGCCGACATAAGGCAGTGTCTGGAGCTTGTTGCCACGTAGGTCCAAGTGGGTGAGGGGCACGAACCGGAAAATGTTGTTCGGTAAAAACTCTACGGAATTATCATTGAGGATGAGGACCTTGAGGCGGATCAGTTTGTTGAAGGCCCCAGGCTCGATGACCCGAATGAAATTCGTGTCAGCTTGGAGAAACTCCAAATTCACCAGACCTTGAAAAGTGTCCTCTTTCAGAGTGACGAGGAAATTGCTATTTATGTGGAGTTTCTTCAGTGAACCGAGAGTGCTAAAGACCCCTGGTTCCAGCTCTTGAATGCTATTACCCCCAATGTGCAGTGAAATGGCATTCTTAAGCCCTTCCATTTCCTCGGCACGGAGCTCAACCAAGTCATTTTTGTAAAGGTTCAGGTGGAAGGGCACACCTGCCGGGACTTTGATTTGGGAGATTTTGCTGATGTTTCTCTGGTCACAGTTAAGATGAAGGATGCCATCTTTCCCCTCGCAGGAGCACAAGGAGTCACAAGACTCACTTATAGAGGATGATGCCTGTGAGGGATGGATATCTTGGGACCGGGCTGCGGTGAGAAACAAGCCGATGAAAATGATGCAGGGCAGCATTTCGGTCTGAGATATCTGTGAAGAAAGGATAGAAGCAAAGGAAACAAAAAAGAACATTAAGTGTATGTTGTAAATGTATTCTAAATGACAGTGTCCCAGTGATCCAACTGTCATACAAGTTGAATGTGTTACATTCCATGAACTTTGGTTGTTGTATAAATATAACAGCGTGAAATTATATTTATGGGTACATCATATGCATGAGGGGAAGTCACACTTGACTAGGATGAAAGAGTTTGTTGTTGCATTGTCTTCATATAGTAAAAATTCATGAACAATATATAACAGGAAAACCCAGTGTCTACATGCCCACTATTCAACAGTCCTTTCACTCTGTAAAAATAAGCCTCAGGTTTATCCTAATGTATCTTCATAAAGTTAACCCTATGTGGCTATTACGTGACATGACTAAATCCTGATGAAAAGAATAAGAGTCCACAGTATCTACCAGGACATTACCAATGATTAAACACATTTCACAGGGGGAGCAATGACAATAAGACAGCATCTCTTTCCAGTGACTCACACTGGGATAATGGTACATTTAGTAAAATGACTCTCATTTGACTGATTTTCCTGCCCTTTATATGGAGGCTCGTCTGAACAAAGACTTACTCAGTGTGAGTCATATGAAGGCAGAAATCAGCTCTGTCCCTTCAGAGTCCATGTCAAAGAAACATTTACAAAAGAAATTTTAAATAAAGAACTGAAATGAATCGTTGCGTCTTCATTGTTCGGCCAATTTACTCTCACCCGACTGGACTGAAAGGATCTAATCACGCCTTATATTCATCAATCTGTTTTCTTGTAAGGTTATTCTGATTGTGTTTTTCTAAAGTTTAGAACTGTTCCCATGCAGTGAAAATCACCTGGAGAAGCACAAAGGCAATGGAAAGAGTTCAACCAAGCTCTCACGAGGAGAATTCAAACTTCATGGTAAGCAGGATCCACGCTGAATGACGCTGAAATGTGATTTTAACGATGAGAGGCCTCGGTGCCACATCTAAAACCATTACATTCATTTGACTAAGATCACAATGGATCAAAGGCTAGACCACTATCAGGGGACTGGTGGAGAAGTAAAGACCTCTTCCCATGATCAAGGATAACGAGATATGCACCATTCGCTACCAGACTTCTTCAAAGAGATAAAACATGGAAAGAAGGCGGGAAGGCCCAGCTGTTCTTGTTAACAAATCCAATTAGCATTCATTCATTCTAACAAGAATACGCAAGCCTAGTTCAGCCAATACATCCTGTGGAGACCTGTGTTTGTCAGAAACCGAAACCTCTGACTCATGATCCATCTATAACGGGTACTCCACTCTCTTTTGACACGAGTTCCAAAATAAATACTTCCCTTCATGGAAAGTCAATGAGACGTAGGGCACATCTCAGGGGTAGTGCTGATCGGAGTTTATCTATCCATTGTACCTCACTAGATATTAATTCAAATACTTGCAACAGCCTGACTACAAATGTTAAAAGATGAATTAGATTACTGTCTTTAGTTCAGATAAACGTTTTTCCAACCCCACACACATAGCGGACGGTGTCCGAAGAGACAACCAAACCCCTGAACGGAGCCGTCAGCTCCAAAGACCAAAGCTGAATCTGAAGGAGTCTCTGAAACAGGAACTTCACTCTTGCTTTCTCTTTGACATTTTCTTTTTGCCCATTTCAAAAGTGCCTCGATACATTTCTTTGTGCCGTTGGGTGAAGACAAAATTATTGATGAAAACCAAGGCAACACTATCTCCAACATCTTTGATGTATTCAGGCATATATACACCAAGGTCACTCTAAGCTTTTCAGCCAGATCTAGACTCTCACTCCACGAACCGAGGGAAATACTACAGAGAATACAAAATATGAAACAAATTAAAGCACAACCACCTTATGCATTAATAGTCCCTGTTACTAATTTATACAGGGAATCACCATAACAGACAGAATGCACAAGAATAATAATTAGTTGTCTTGTGTCGCCTCCAGGGACATACAGTGCTCTGATGTGGATGTGTGATAGGACGACCCATTGAAAAATCCTTCAAAATGACAAGTAACTCATTCCAAGTCATTGGAAAAAGGAATTGTGCAAATAAAACTATAGTGTAAAAGTTATTTCAGATAACGCTCTAACTAAAGGCCATTTTGCGCTTTGTCATCTTTATATATGTGAATATGGAAAAAATCTTTCAACACGATATATAATTTTATATCTCGAACACAATATAGCTTGTGTTCTCGTAATACAATAAATAAATAGTCCATAGGAAATAACAGCATTGTTTTGTTTTCTCTTGCTTGAATTCTTGACAAATCAAAACAGTATTTTATCTTTTAATTAACAACTTAAGTGCAAAATAATTAGTTTGTTATTATGAATTTTGACTATATCTCGTTTTATGATTTCATCCAATTATAATAATTATCATATTGAATTATCCCCCAGCCCTATCATATAGCTTTCAGAAGTGAGAATGTGACTGTAACACAAAAGATGATGAAAATGTGTTGCAGCGCGTTGAAATTTCCCACATTTATGAAAGATGTTATACATTCCATTTAGAAAATGACTATCTTAAATCAATGGAAGGCAGAAAATGGGGAGATGTGAAGTGGAAGTAAAATACTAATGAAGCACACAAATTAAATTTGTCAAACCTATTAAATATGTATTGTTTAGACAGCGATAACATTCCGAAAATGGCCCCAAAACCTGGCACCCAAGAATATCTTTGGTCATTTCCTTTTCATTACTCATCCGTATTTGCTTGTTCAGAAGTCTGGCGGTGGTCGTGGTACAAGGCACTCACCTCTGTGACCCTGAGACAATGAGAAATGAAACAGACTATGAAGAGATGTTATCGCATACTGCATGAGAACACTGCAGAGGGCAGATATGAAGAAGGCATTAGCCTCGTGCACTCTTTCTTCTGTATTTCAAAACAGACTTCTCCAGCTGATCCATTTTCCAGGTAATCAATGTTGCATGGAAGCCAGCACGAGAGATGAAACACTCTTCCGGTGCCAGTCTTCAGATGCGCTCTCTTTTCATAATTCCAATGTGCGTCTCTTGCTGTTCAGACAATTCAATTAGAGATCGACTGAAGCCCTGTGAGATCTCACCTCGTGCATGTGTGTGAAGCCGACTCATCGTCCAACATCAAATGAAAAATAATAAAAAAAAAAAAAAAAAAAAAAGAGTACAGAGCTTAGGGAGGAAAAGACAGCAGAGGGAAAGTGGAGATGGGAAAATGCATCACACATTGAGGCTTTCTACAGGCGCTGAAACACACACAATACGGGTTGCCACTTAGACAGCCATAAATAGCATGTTGTTATGTTCCAATGCAATAACATGTTCCATACTATCATGGAAGTCCTATGCCTCCATATTAGAAATGTTCTGATGACATTTTTTCCTTCCCGATACCTGAACTTGCTTATCGGTCGAAACCAGTGCATTAATATAAATAAATAAATCGGTCATGATTCCCTCCCTAAAACTTTATTTTATGTTCAGATGACATTTGAACACATCATGATAACATTATAATTGACTTTCTCCCAATACTCATTTTGCTGCATGGAGCTCGAACGCATCATAACGTCACTCAATGCAACATTTGTTTCGTTATTTTGCCAAGCAGGACCGTGCTGCCCAACGGCTGTTAAGAGCCAACATTAACTAGCTCCCATCCTGACGATTTCAACGCGGATTTCTTGTTCACGATGGAGTGAAAGAAGAAAAAAATGGGGTGCGAGTTTAACCCCAGGTGTGTAGTGCTAGATCAGGCAGGGTGTATGGATCGGGTAGGGAGAGACGCGTGTTGTCTCTGTTCCTGTGCAGCGTAAATGAGCTGATTAAAGACATGATAATGTGATATTGGATCGGTAAACTTCAATACCCAACACAGCTTTTTAGACTGTATCAGAACAATTCTGCTCCGCACGATTATCATGTCAGTGACGAGGCCTCTTCAACACTCACAGAGATAAGTCATGAATACACATGTTCATATGCCCCACAGAAATCCCTATCTTTTCACCATGATCAGTTTGAACTATATTCACTGATGATCACTGCAACTAATATACTCAATGTGAAGATGACAGAGATTAACAGCCCACTGATTCAGCTGCAGAATATCACATGCAAACCCACACATCACTCACTGATGTTAGAGTTCAACTTTTTGACTTTATTGCTCCCTAAAGGGATTTCTCTTTAGTCTTTCACCTCCTTCGCAAGGGAAGTAAGGTTTGGCTACAAAGGCAGAAGAGTCCTGCAGCTAGTCACGATCTAGTGTCTTGCTCATCAACACGTCAGTAAGGCAGCCAACGTAGAGGCAGGAAGTTGGGTTCCCTGAGCATGTAATCTTTACAAAAGAGCACAAAGCACATGTGCCCTTGCCTTCCATTGGTTTTGCACACTTCATGCACCGGACGGCACCACTTATTTTCATCCGTACATTTGTCATAGTTTGCGGTGAATTGACACAAACAATATACAGACACGGTGTGTGACAACGGTAATCCGGATTTGAACCGCCTAGCATGCACCCTCTCCAGTTGACAGTTTAGGACATTATTTCTAAATAATATGAACACAGTGGAAGTCATGTTCTGTCCTCGTCACTGTCTAAGTAAGTAAAGCACGCTGGAGCCACAAATAGCCCAAAAGGCAGGAGCCTAATTCTTTTCTCTGTAGCGTGAGGCAACTTGATGTGCAAGTATGAAAGGCTTGTTATCCCTTGTGGCACCCGACAGACAGAGACATTCTCCTGAACTCCATCAAGACTGATAAGAGTCACTCCGTATTTGTGTTTTAAGACGTATCGAGTGGATATCTTGTGGGGTCTTCGGAATTTTCTTGGTTTTAAAAAGGCTTCCACTCACTTCTAAACATTGTATGACCTCGGTCCTCCTCATTGCTAGGCTACCTGCAGTCACGGTGATTTATGGTCCTTAACAGGGTGGTTTGATGGAGTCCATTTTAATTCACCGAAGTCTGAGGTTCCCTGTCAGACCCATATGAATAGTGTATGTCATAGTGTATGTCATCTACATGTCTGAAATGTAAATGTAATCTGCGCACCATCACAACGATCAAACACTATGATGGTTGACTCCAAGCAGGTGTGAATCGCTCTAAAGCTGAATATTATGATTCGGGTGATGAGTAGGGCTGCACAATTAATCGGAAGAGTAATTGCAATCATGACTTTGGCTCCCCCACAGTGGAATGACCACGACTGCATGCCATACTGACATTTAAAATGCGTTCCCCGCACACAGAAAACTCTGCTGCATATCAAATGGAGTGCTTCCTAAACCAACAGCCAGCCACTGGCCGGCAACTGAGATGTTTTGGCTTCTTTTTGGGAGCTTTATGGCATTTGTTTCCCGAATTGATAAGTAGATACCTCAAATAATATTGTGCAGTCCTAATTTGTACATTAGTAGGACAACATGGAAGTAAAAGCAATACAACTTACCAAGATTGTGCGCTCTTAGCATGGAGACCTGCTTCTGGTCCATGGGTGCAGAGAATGGCGCATACTTTGCAAAGTTCTATTTATCTACCAGCCGGACCAAACTTCAGCGTCTTTAAACTATTAAATCAAACCCCACGTTCTCCACCTGGAAGGAAGCGAGGCCGCAGCAGCCCATAGAAACAAAGATCCTCCTGGCGGTGCCAGTCAGGCGAGGGGGGGATCACGCCCCACGCGCTCTGATGGACTGCTACGAGGGCTGCAACTTCAGAAACATTATCACCAGCCTGTTCAAAAGCTACGTCAGCTGTGCGCTTATCATGTCATGCAGCAGTCCGGGCAGCTGGCAGCTAAAAAAGCAGCGGGCACTGCTTTATATAGAAACCTGACCGATGCAGGTACAAAAAACACTGCTTCATTTCCTAGCTACCTTCTGCACTGTATAATCCTCTTCTCTTGCTGTTTACTGCTGGTGGGCCTTCATTTCTGATAGCGAACATATGCATGATAGAACTAATAATAGAAGCACAAAGACTGCATGGGGAGGGGAGGGGGCTGGCTCTGCTCTCCCCTGGCAAGCATGATTTAGCAGGCTTGCATTTCAAATGGTCTGTTTAACTAATGCGCAGTAATTAGTTCTCCAGAAAAGAGCAGGGCAGATTACACCAGTGAATAGTGGCATCAAGGTACATTTTGTGAGGGAAGACATCTGCACCAAACACATGTAAAATGTTCCACGTGCATTATTGTCCCTCGCACAAGAGGAACACATTCTATTCAGGAGTGACGAGTGCCCAGCAGGACTGGTAATTTTGTAGATAAATTAATTTAGAATACTCCATCTGGAGGCAGCTCTGTCAGGAAAGTCTGGCACACCATAAGCAAACCACATATGTGAAATAAATATATATATTGTGGTGCGCTGTAAGATGATTTTGGAACTAATTATTAATTGTGTAAAGTTAAATAACAGCAAGGGAACTTTCACTGTGTGTTGATTCTGGCCCAAATTAAGCTGTAGTGTTTCCGCGGGCATTAGGAATACCTATGTATAAATAGCCAATATTCTCGTTTACTTATGTAGGTCACATTATGTGGCATTCGTATGATGTCGAGACTGTTTGAGTCATTTGAATAAGATGCTGAGAAATATTGATAGGAGTATTCAGTTAGGATATCCTATATAATCATTCTCAATCTTGTTGTCTTTATGTTCTCAGCAGTTTGAATTGCCCATTTAAAGTAAGTATACCCGCTCTCAGTAAAAAGGGCCGCAGGGCAACAGTAATGACAGTCTTATGATTCGCTCCATAAATAGGTGTAGATGAAATCTCCAGACTCAAAGGAACCACATATTATAGGTAGACTGACCTGCTTACAGAAGAGAAACAATATACAAGGCGCCACCTAGAACATTCCGTCGTGTCTGTACAACAGGACTAAGATCCTATTAAAACTGCGCTTGATGTTGTTTGTCATTTTGTGAGCAAACCTTCTTCTCCACATTTTGTTTTTGACCAGCCAATAAACAAAATTGTCATGCATGTTCTATAAAAACATAAGCTACAAAGTGGACGATTGTCAAAATGATTTAATGTGAAAAAATATCAGATTGTTTTTTTAAATATTCTTGTCTCAGTGTAACAAAAGAAAGTGCACAGCTGGTGTGCAGCTCTGTGGACACAGTGCCATGCATGTACATGCATGTCTTGTGTTTGCGGCATATTGAACTGGTTTGAATTGGAATACACTGCATGCTTACACTTCTTCTACAGAGCCCTGCTGCTTCTCTAACTGGACGAACGGCTCGAAAGTCATGAGTTGTTTTAACGATCACAGCTGCTAGTGCACGTAGTCATTAGTACCAGCTGAACGGTATCATGGCAATTAGTCAGGAGGCCTACTGTAACGTTGCACTTTAGAAAGAGCGTGCACAGCACGTGTAATAGTATTTGCTTTGGTTTTTGTATGTCACTCATTACAGTACTATAATCTAGAGTATTGCTGTCACTTTCTCAAGCAGCTGCGCCTTTTTTGATTTAAAGGGAAGACACTACAGGTGAACAGGGACAAATAAAAACTAAAAGATATCACCAATAAAACGTCCTTAGTTGATTATTGCAGGAAGAGTATTATTTTCTGTATGACACATTTTCTTAAATGTTATGTGCAAATGATGCATTCTGTTATAAAATATGTGCTAATTTGCATTCATTTCCAGAACAGAAATGGGAACACTGGATAAAGCCAGGTTCACTATCCTTGTTTTGACGTATTAGAGTCAAGGTTTTTCAGGGGAGGGGAGTTTTGGGTATAGCTTTTTGTCATTCCTCTGAAAATACAACCATAAAAAAAATATATATATATCTTTTCGACATGTTTTTAGGAATACAATGTTGTATGAATCAGGTTACCTTGAGAGTATAGATAGGAATGAAACTGTAAACCTTGGTGTATGTAAGCGCTACTGAAGTGGAGATTTCTGGCTCCGAGTCTGAGAAAAAAAATCATTTTGAGAAAAAAGGCCTTTAACTGCAATACGTATACAAGACACTACAGGTGATGCTATCTTTAGGATAAAACTACAGATGCCAATAGACAGAGAAGTCAAATAAACACCTCAATCTTTTTTTCTGTATGTTTTCTTCCCACTAATGCGTGTAGAACACAGGCAGGTTTGTTGCCTGTAGTGACTCGCCATATTATAGTTGATCTATTTGAGAATGTCGGCCCATAGGGAGAATGAAAAGAACGAATAAATAAACAAAAGAAAGCTGGACACGGCTTTAAACCCTGTGGATTAGCTTTCAGTTAATTTGGCAAAAACATACATCCAAAGTTCCCTCAGCTCTTGTGGTGGAGAAAAAAGCAATAACAGGCCAGGAGATTACCTCAACGTCACAGACGATCTCTTACTGTTTGGGAAACGTGTATAGCAAGTTTTACCTCCGATAGAAAATCACTGTTTGGATTGTGTATAGCTCCTATTCTGATACTCCGTGAGCTCTGCCTTCATGCTGTTTATTCACAAGACACTTCCACACTGGGGTCACTTTGAGATGCTTTACGATGCAAACCTGCACCCAGTTGACACCCTGAGCACAGACGGAATGCACATGCAGTGGAGATAATAAGACTCGTTGGAACTGCCAGTATCAGACAGAGCAGACGTCAGCAGTCCACAGAGAGACACGGAGAATCTGGGCTGATGGGTAGAAGAATATATTTCACAGAGGACTGGAACATAGCTCCAATCAACAGCCCTCAACAGGACGAGCTGGTGAGAAGATGGAAGAATCGATTGATGTCAAGTCTGTGCAAGTCTGTATGCTAATCAGTGCATAATCCATATACAGTTCACTGTAGTATCCATTTTCATATAACAGGGTGTTTTGCCAAAAGACAAGAAGCGAGAGATAAAAAAAAAAGACTTGAATAATGCAAATTACCTTCAAAAAATTGGCTGTTAATCAAAAGCTGCACTGTGAAGCTTGAACTCTGTTAAAAAGACACGTTTCAGGATAGACTTAGGGGATCTCAGTCCAAGTTTGGGATTTGGGTTATATGTTTACATAAATGTCTTGTCTAGCGGCGCTTTAAATAATTTATTAGAGTACACTTGAGGCGGCAACTTTAACGCATATTTTAGTTCGAGGTAACTTGTTTTTCTGCCCTGTTTTTCTGAGATCAGGTACAGTGGCTGAGTTAATTGAGTGTCTAATGACTTAACAACTGCAGAGACTTGAGCTGACCTGCGTCGTGGTCCTGAACAAGACCTTTCAAGACCAATTAAGTAGGAATGCCACATCGGGCAGTTAGAGGAGCCGGACTGGATTTAAAAAAAACTCCTGCCCGAAGAAGAAAGTCAAAGTCTAATCATAGAAACGTCTTGACACCCATAATTCCCTGTTTGTGTTTGGGATAGATTACTGCCTGCTGGGCACCTTTGGAAAGAGCTCATAATCATAACAAAAGATTAAAAGCATTTACAGACAACACGGCCCGTACTGTGGCTGCACACGTTTGCAGTATGAAACATGTGCACACGTCACGCCAAAAAGGCTGTTTACTGTCCCGGAATAATCTGCTGGCAGAGCTTTTCACGTGAACGCTCACGGCACCGTCTCATTCTGGGCGCCACTCTCCGAGCAGCAGGTTTTTCTTTTTGAAGGCGTTCGGCAAAGATTGATGGACGTGCGACAGCTAGATGGGCGGACTCATCAGCGCCTGTCTTGTTTTCAGGGGGGGGGGGGGGGGCACAAAACCATGTTGCATTGTCATTCCGGAGATGTCACTTTGAAACATTGATCAGAAACACAGCTTTTGAATAAACCACCAACTTGAGTTTAAGTGTGGCTCCTGACGTGATGAAGTGAGCACCAGCGTGGTGGAGGAATCTAGTGGAGCCCTGCAAGGACTTTAATAACAGATCCACAGGCCTGAAGCTCCCACCTCCCATATATGTCAGAGAGCTTTATAGCAAGAAAGCATTTTTAGTGAAAGTGACGATTTTCCTCCAGGTGTTTGGACTAACACACACCTGCGATGCAGCAGGGAGTGATGAAGCACAAACAGGCAAGAACTGGTTTTAATAATACTGAATACCTTGGAAAACACTTCACAGGGAGTGCTTTTTCACAGTGTGAGTCCTCCCCGCTCATTTACAGCAATTTGCTCGAGCCGTACTGCGACACGCAGCAGACAATACCAACAACCTGGCTTAGCAGCATAGGAGGGACTTCTTTTTTTCCCTTTTGTCCTCATTCACTTGGAGGTCACCAACCAACAGTTGCGTGCATCCACTCATACTTAAAGTCGGGCCGCTTTTGCTTTTTGGGGAAGGGGGGGGGGGACGGGGACGAGAGAGACTTGTTGCTTCCAGCTAGAGGTTGTTTCATTCCAGCCTGACATGGGATAGCAGATTAGAGGCCCCCTGCACTTTATTGCTTCCGCGTGCACGAGGCCCTGACCGTCCATCAACTTTCCCCGGAGCGCCCTGCAGTGTTCCCCAGCACCAATTATGGCCAGGACTTGTCCCTTCTCTCCTCTGTATCGGAAGTGATGTGGCCTGCCCTACAGGGTCGACACCACCGCTACACCCACATATCTGCAGAGAGTCCTGCCAGCGCCCGCGGCCCCTCCACCGCCATCCTGGAGAAATGATAATTATGACATCCGCCCACTCAAGAGGCAAGAGATAGTTCAACTCCCCTGCCCTTTGTTCCAGCCCTTTTTTTTTGTGTGATTCAATATTCTGTGGGCTCGCGGTGCCTACTTTCTCCATGTCATAGAGGAGGCAAGGACTCGCCATTACATCCGCAGGCGCCCTCTGTCTGAAGGTAGTGTGCTTTAATAAACTTTCACAATGCCCTCCTCCCTGCTCTACCCCTGATGCTCTTAAAACGGCAGACTACTCTCACCGGTCACCAATTCCCTTTGGGTGTTTCACACGTTGCAACGACGCTTCACTGTGAGCCATTTGTTCAATCGGGGTCCAATCAATAACCGTTGGTTATTGGTGTTGAGCCCAAATACTTACACGCAGACCTCTTAACGTTTGATGAGAAAGCAGGAACATGAGCAATTAGCAGCACACTAAACACCCCTTTGTGAACCGTCCCTTTCGAGCGATTCGTTAAATTGGCCCTCAAACCACCCATCAATAATTAATCTCACACTATTCAGACACATGAGGCTTGAGCAGCCCATATATTTATGGCATGGGGCGCTTATAACTAAGCTATTAACCGGTGATTCATTCAAGCAAATAATTGGGGCCCAAACTCAATTATGCAATTTTATAACGAACAGCTAATTAGACACTTCTTCTCCCCCTCATTAACTTTTATTTAAGTAGGACTATAACCTCACTCTCACATTGGGGGGTGGGGGTGATTAAATTAGGCTTGTATGCGGTAAAGATGTATTTAATCCTTCCCGATCTACAATGTAACCATGTGTATGCTCAATGTTAACACTGCTGTGCCACGCTTAATTCATTTCAAAGAGATGAACAGACAAAATATGCTTCCGATACAAAACAATAAAAAAAAACTCCTCTCTGATTGGCTGAGGTCCGTTAGGGAGTCGTGATGCAGTCCTCATTAAACACACCTGCGACCACCGACCTGTAATCATACATATTCATGCGCGGAGCAGCCGCACTGTCGGCGCATTAGAATGTGCGCTCATCGACGCAAAAAGACAAATAGAGCCACTTGAAGTTGCGCTCGGTGTTAAAAAGCAGCGTGTGGGCACAGCACCGGTCTTGATTAACATACGCGTAGGATACAGTAGCTGCGGGTGGCAAGCGGCCAGGTGTGCTCGAGGTAATGGAGCCCCCTCAGGAAAACTCTCTCTCTCTCTCCTGTCAAAGTCCATGGCACTTTTCTTTTGACAGGACTTCTTGTAAAATCATGCTAGTGATAAATAAATAACGCTTTCTGTTGACATCTCAGTCCACATACAGTATTGTGCATTTCACAGGAATGTAATTAGGTTAAAAATAAAATGGAGGTGCACACTGCTGTGTAACATACTGTAGCTAGTTGGAACCTGCCCATGATGGACACCTGGATTCCTTGAGACTTAGGCTGTTTTTAATATATATATTTATTGTCACCCTCCATAAAGCCCACCTGGTCATAAAAAAAGAAAATAGTCATTGAGCACATTAACATTTTAGTGACACACACATACATATATATATATATATTACAAGTGACTGTGCTTTATGGCTTACCGTCTAACACAGATGAAAACAGGGGAATGCTATTCCAAATGTCACCGTACTCAGTCCATCAGTATACGAGGGGGACCGACGCATCGGAGAGGGACTAACCCTCCACAACACTTTCTCTCCGAAGAAGAAAAATAAAAAAAGCAGGCTGACACACGGAGAAACTTTACAGGATCCGTCAGTCCCCGCTTGTCCTCTCGGGTCCACAGTCTTTTTCTCGAGTCTGACAAGCGCTGTCACACTCTGGTTATTCCCTTTGCGCAAGGAGCTCGCAGAGAGGTTTCTTCTCTCCGGTCCCGGGATGCCTGAGTGTTGCCGTCCTCCCACAGACTCCTCCGAATTAATTAGGGTTAAGTTGCAGGTTCGGGCCACGGGGACAACATACTGCTGTGATTATAAAACACTCTATTCTGCCTTATTTTACGGGCCACTCTGAATGATGAGGGGCGCGCACCGGTTCCAGCTCATGCGCCGCGCCGCGCGCTCTGTGTAGTTAACCAATCTGCGATATATTGGAGTTGCTCCGCAATTTGCATGCTGTGGAGGTGGACGACCGAGACTGGAAGATGCATCAAGTCAGACACCATAGATGGAAGGAGTCTTGGCGGTGCCTTTCACAATAAAAGCACAGAGCTAAATCCACACAAGCTCCATTAAATCTAGTATTTTTTTTTATTTCCTTATTTTGGTCTTTCATACACAATGCCCCTAAAATATATTCCTATGTAATAAAACAAATGTTAAAAAACCCCCAACGACTATTCTGCATGTTTCCTCTCTTTCCAACCAAAATATTCTGCACTTTTATTTAGAAGGAAAAGTCACTAAACTTCCGGGATTTCCCTGTCTATATCTGGTAGTAGCTGATACAACTGGGACAGCTCTGGAGCAGTTAAACAGAGCTCCTCCTCTTGGTTCTTACAATGCTAAGGAAAAAGAACATGTGCATTGATGAGCTTTAAATAGCCTGGCTGCAGCACCGTGAAACTAATGCTACAGATACACCCAAAACACAGATAAATAATCAGCCAATAAATAATCACCCTATTCATTTAGAAAACATGTAATACATAGAATCAGTCCTTATGAATGAGAAACAAATGCAGTTTATTTGTCAAGTGGATAATTCCTTCAGCACAGACGCACAAATATTACGCACCTTGCATTTTGCAGCGAACCGGGGTTCAAGCTGGTCTGCGTCCTTGAACGCTGAAGTGCAAAACAGTTCCAGCTTTGATTCATCAAAACACCCGACAGCTACTGGTTCGTCTGCATCCAAACCCCGACTGGCAGTTGCTGGCACTTACTGGTTGATCACTTTCAGATGGGCCGGGGATGTATCCCTCACGGTGCTTTGTTTATGTGTCTGCCGAGTAAAGCCGAGTGGGTTTGTCAAAGGATCAGTGTGAATGCACCACCCATCTGGAGCATCACGGAGCGGTGCTAGTCCTCACCAGTGACCCCAACCCCTAGATACATCTTCGAAAAAAAGGAAGTGGTCGAAGGATTGAGGAAGTCGAAGTGAAAAATGACAACCTTGGAAACACTTGTAATGGACCCCCGAGGAGTTATTGCAGAATTAAAAAGTTGGTTGGGACACTATATCACTTACATATTCATTTACACAACCTGATATCATCCAAAAGTATTTTTTTTTTCAGTTTGAAGCATTTAGGCAAAATCAATATTTGGCCGTGGGTGCTGCTTTAATGGCAGTGAAAATGGTCTCAGCAATGTCACTCTCCCAATAACTCCCCCCCCCTGGTGTCTCCTCTCTTTCAGAGTAAATACACTGTATCCTTTCAGTGGCTGAACCACTTCCTACAGTAGATTTGCAGTTAATGAAAGCCACAAAAAGCCATTAAGCACCTTTTGTTGGTAAGTTCTTTATGTGCTGTTCCGAAGCAGTCCAGGTGCTTTATCACACGGAGTATAGCCTAATAGCAAATAAAACACAGAGATAAGATTCATATCTGTTTTTTGTTTGCCTTTGTGGACCGGGACTAGGACCAAACTGGGTGTGGGTATCTGTCATCTTGATTAACAACGTCTTTTTTTATTGGTCTGTTGTCTAAACACAGAATAAGGTGGCCCTAATCAGATTAAATATTAGCCCCACCGACGTGCAGATGGGACATCAATAGTCACTACGTGTTCTGCAAAACCTTGTCGGGTGAAATAAATGGCACTTGTTGGAGAGGAGATGTGGAGACTTGCATTACACTTTGTTGCTCAGTAGCAGAACACTTATCAGAGCGTTGGTGAACAAAATAAGAGAAACAATCAGCAACAGTCCGCTTCTTTGGGGGGGATGTGTCATCATTTTACATAACCTTGCAGTGTGTGCATAGCAGCAACATACGTATTGAAAGCAACTCATCATACAGTGGATCTAGTTGAGGCCCTCAACACTGACGCTGAATTAATTCTATTTATAAGAGCTGTTTTTAAAGTTTTTATCTTTTTGTGTTCCATGGGAACCCTGCTGTCGATTTCCCTTGCTGTAAGTTTGCAGACTTTAGAATGCCGAGCCAAGCGCTCTAGGCTGTGGTGCGTGCATCTGGTTTTTAGCATTGACTGAAAAAGTAGGGTGACACTCACAGAGGAACCATCTGTTGGCAACTGCTCAAACACACCTGTCCTATTTTTATTATAATCACCATCTACCTACCAGCAAAAAAAGGAAAAGAAATGAAGCTCCGCTGCATCCACAAAGTGCTCCCACGTCTCTCGCCCAGTGCTCCATCGGTGACGTTACCTCTGAAAAGGGACACTGCTATTGTATGAACACGATCACATGCCTCCCTCTCGTCTGATAAAGCAGCAGATATGTGCATCTGAGCTGAAAGAGATATGCAAGGGCAGGGCGGCATCAGCCAACTGTAATACCGAGACTTCATCCAACTATTCTGCTGTTGGACGTGGGCTGAAAATCTGTGCTTGAACAATAAAGATTTTTTTTTTTTTTTTTGGAGAATGTTCAATTTTCAACAAAGCTATAATCAGAGATCTGGAGCTCTCGAGTCACAGCTTTCTGAGGCAACTCATATTTTCTGAAAGTTGAGTGTTGTCTGAGCAACGTCCCTTTGCTGAACAGAGGTTTTTCCATAATATTTAGCATAATGGCAGCGTAACAATATGCACAATTATCATCAATGCACTCCACAGCTGTTTGTCCATTTCATTTTCTCTTTTTTCTCTGCATCGCAGGAGGCAAACAAACTGAAGATGTACTCTAGGCTTTGTTTGGACCTCGAGGCACACGGATTTTGCCACCCATTCAGAGCCATGTCTGCTCCTACTTTCTGTGCTTCTGATGTCACCATCGCTCATCGTCAAGGGAGTCGCGCGGTACCCAAGAACCCAAAAGGAGTGAAACACTGTTGCGTGATGACATTTGAAAGACAGGGCAACTTTTGTTTGTGCTGCGATGACAATCTCTTCCCAAACAATAGAAGATCCTTTTGCGTTGGTGTGTGTTTGTTTTTTTTGGTGCTGGCCCAAGGAGCTAGAGCCCACCCACAGTCCTACGCTGCACAATTTTGTGTGCTGCAGTCTGAGATGTCTCGCATGCTCTGCATCAGGGATTCTTCTGGAAAAAAATAAAAATATCTTGGCGGAACCCAGCCTGGGTAAATTTAGTCTCGCTCTTCGCTGCTTCTCCTGTCAAAAAGGAGAGGCACCAGAAACAGGCCTTCCCACCCAAACTTCAGAATCTTCTACGCTGCTCACTGAGCTGGCACTGCATGGATTAGGTCAACAAACGCTGTGATTTGTCAGTGCTCAAAACCAGTAATTACAGATAAACCCTCACATTTAGTTCAGGACAATCTTCATCCATTAACACAGTTGACAATTACTGAATACGTTGCATCTTTATCAGACTGAAGCAGAAGATAGATGTTTAACAAAATGAAACAAACTAAAGTATTGGAACACATATTTTCTAGCTGTAGCCTGAGTCCTGTTTTTACACCTTATTTAACCTTGGTACATATACGGGAATGTGTCCCAATGGAACACTTCCATGTGTCATTTTTCCTTAGAGGGGCAATTTAGTACCCCGGTATGCCCCTTTTTGTCAGACCAGTTGCTCCCCGAGTGCTGCTCCGGTTGGCCCACAGTGCCTTCGCAGTTAGCGTGATTGTTCCTTCAGCTGGACTAATTGCCCTGTAACTCCCCAAGGGCTCTTGTGGTCAGGCCAAGTGCTCTTTTGATTCGGACAAATGCTGTTCTGGTGCTGTTTTAGGTTCAACAATGAACCCTCCCCTAACTCCTAACAACACCAGCTCGATGTTTAAAGTAAGTGTGTGTCCTGAACTGGCAAGCTTTGGCAAAAAAATTAAATAAAATGTAATAAAGAAACTGTTCCCTACAGTAGCAATTACATTTCAAGTGTCAGATAAGAGAAGCAGACGTAGCAGTGAGTTCCCCTAGAGTGCAAGTGGAGTTGAACGGTTGAGTCACTTAAATAAGGTCAATCTTGATACTTTTGATAATACCACTCGTCTGTTATCACCCAGGTGTTGTTAGCATGAAGCACTAGACGATGGAGAGGCAAACTGAGGCCTTCCTGCGCTCTTATCGCCTGTCTTCCAAAATATTGTGACATCCCCTCAAGGTTCTCCACCCCGCAGCAACGTATGTGGTCGGACGAGTTGGATGAGGAAAGTAAGACGGAAGCACGGGGTCACGTTGGATATCGCGAACAACGCCATCTCCCTTTGGCTTGTGAACAACATGCATTACATTTGTTGCTGATATGTACACGCTTACTCTTAAATCTTCTGAGGACAGCCCTTCCATCACGTCGTCCAGAAGTCAGATGCTGCTGCCTTTTGTTGGCACTCGGGCTGAGCGTGGACCGCGTTGCAAACCCTGCCTTTTTGACAAACATGTGATAGACGAGACGAGCATGCCGATTTCTCTCGTTGACTCAGGTCCAGGCTTGTATTTGTCAAGCTCTGGCAGTCGAACCTGTCCTTGTGACATCGTGCAATGAAAAAATTATGTTTGTATTCAAAGCTAAAGACAAAAACGGTATAAAAGCAATGTAGCATCTTGATAGTTCAATGGTTCATTGGAAAAACCCTCGATATAAAGCTTCATGTGAAATGGATGTTTTACACACAGTTTGTATTCAAGCAACTGTACATTATGCGTGAGAAACAGGGAGGGTTATGTTCTTCACTTCATGCTACAACATGCTTTTCTTTGATTTACAATGACAGAGAGGTTCGTTTTCTGCCTTGTTGCTCTCCCTGTGGTTAGCAATGATTTATGGTTTTGTAGTAATGAGATAATTTGCTGCACACCGTAATTCATCGAATCCTTTTCTTCTGGTGGTTACTGAAAACAAAAACAAAGCAACGCTGCAGGTCATTGGACCGTACCTGCTTTGAGCACAACAGGAACAAGCGACTTGTTTAATTTCACTCTCTTTTGTTCATCACATTCCTCCTGCATCCACATCCTCTGATGTCAACGTCGACTCCGAAAAATACAACGACGAGTCGCAGACAGTTTCACTCATTCGTTCTGGCAGCGCTCTTGTTTTCAGGTTACGGGTGGTTTTCTTTGTTCCCAATTCCACTTTTACACTGCTATTGTGACGAGGGGGCAAAAAGGTGAACGCATGGCGGCCAGATGCAAAGGCAGGGGCAGGGCAGCGGACATGGCAGGTGTTGGATTTGATCTCGTTCCCCGCAGGGAGACACACTTCAAGTGTATGACAGAGTGTAAAAAAACAAACAGGTGCCAATGGCAACCTGGCGGAGCACAAAGACCTGACAGGAAAGGACAGAAAAACACAAGTGCTGTGTTTGCTACAGGTAGTATGAGTTGTAGGAGCATTAAACAAGAAAAATGTGCTGCAAGCGTTCTTTTTCCACCCCAACACATTGTTTGTCCTGAAATGCCCTCATGAGGGTATTTCCATTACCAGTCTCACACAACACAGCACACAGTCGAGGCCAAAGAGATTCTGCACACATCGGCCCATTGCAGGCATTCAAACACGCTGTCAGCCTCACACGCGGGGCAGAAGTTTGCCGTGTGGGAATCCGGTACCTTAATGGGAGCTAATTGAGCACACCTGTGCTGGGTGAATGAAGGGCAAAGAAACGCAGCTGAACACACTTGTGAGAACCTAAAAATAATAT
Organism: Anarrhichthys ocellatus; assembly: GCF_004355925.1. Lineage (NCBI taxonomy): Eukaryota > Metazoa > Chordata > Actinopteri > Perciformes > Anarhichadidae > Anarrhichthys > Anarrhichthys ocellatus. Next base: position 2,795,227 of record NW_022280042.1, read on the forward strand.
AAATCCCAAGAACAGTATAGTTGTGAAAAATATATAAGAAAAGCAGCCTTGAAACACATACATATGGGATATTTTGATTATTTGCGATGCCTGCAAGTTCCATGGTTTCTTTAACGTGAAGATCTGCTTCTGCAGACGACTGCAAATCAAAATCACCTTTCAAGAAGAATTACAAGTTCTGAGTTACAGCAGCATGGACTCATCACTTCCCCACACTCACTGAAGGAAATGCCTCCAAATCTAATGTGGACTTTACATCACCTTAACCTTCCTGCGATAAGAATTCGATCAATGCTAACCTCTGATCAATGCCGACACACCTTGACTTCCGACTAATAGAGCTGTGCGGCCATTTTGAAATCACATCAGCTAAAGTAAACCCTCAACATGAACTACACTGTGCTCTGTCCTTGAGCTGGAGTCGAGCCAACTGATTTTGCACGTGCATTACTCATGCTGTCCGAGCCTCATTGATCTATTATTGAACCAAAATCTTATCAGCAATCCAATCCCATTTGTCACAGTGTCCTTCCCCTCGGCATCATGGCTCTTTTACCTGTGCCGCGTGAGTCATAAGTGCTGTATGAACGCTCCCGAAAGTGCCGCCCTCGTGGTTTTCCCACCCTGTGAACACCTGTCTGCTCTCCGGGGACGTTCATTTGACACCGCTCTAGTCGTCCTGGTGTGAGATCCCGCATCCTGTACCCCCCCCCCCCCCCGCAAACTGCGACAAAAAGATGACTACTACCATGGGCAATATCCTGCTTATTGTTCACCTGGGGCGACTCTTAATTAAAACCCAACGCTGCTTTTGTGTTTTCAACAAAGCGACCATTGTAATCATTGTAATCAGGCTGGGAGCCACCTAGGCTTTTGTGTGCCGTCCCTTTATTGACTGGTGATCTACGAGCCACTTCCAGGTGACAGGAAAACGACTAACCCATCCTGATCTGCGAGTGCGGCTGACGGGAACTCTGGTGAAAGAGGACAGCTTGTTTCCTTGATGAAGTGGCTTAGAGAGAGAGAGAGAGAGAGAGATCGGAAGGGCCCCGGGAGGCAGGAGCCCTCTGCCACATGGTCCCTCGGTCTATTGCTCTCTGATTTCTGGTTTGTTTCGCTCGCAGGGCCTGTCACTCTGAATGTCTGCCCCGACTCCCTCCCGTCCTCCACTCTAGCCTTTATTCTGTCGCTGCGCAAATTGGTGGCGAATGTGGTCCACTGGACTCGGTGTTGCATTAATTGCTGAAACACACATGCCGGATGTTTTTGGATGCAGGTGCATTCCCGATTTCTTTGCCTAATATTACATTCATACTTTCATGTCAAACATCTAAAGCTCAGAGGGTGAACTGGAGGAATGTAATAAGTTGGCAGAAAATTAACAAGGGCATCTTTTTTTTTTTTGTTTTGTTTGAGAATTCATTAAAAAATATTAGAGGGAAGAAATGTCAATTTCACTGTTCGCCACAAACCCAATATTAGATTTCAGCAAACCACTGCAGCCTTGAGGGGAGTGAGTGTTGTTAATTGTTAGTTTTGGTGGCCCTCTGCTGGCGAACATTTGACACTTAATATTGTTGAGTGAAGTCAGCCATACACCACTTTAAAACCACTGTTGTTGATCGTGTCCCTGCTCTACATATGTTTTTGTTGGACAATACAAAAGAAAATAGCATCTCAGTGTCTGGTTATGATATATTGATGAAACGGTATTGCAAAATGCAAAATATGCAATGCAAACAAGTGATATAACGTATGCTAATTTGAAACAGTGAGATCTTCATATTAGCTTTCCCATGGAGAGGTTTGTTGAGAGATTGCAGAGGCTATGACACATTTTCTATATCTGTTTGCTCTATAGGGAACCCATAGAGCTACTCAACTGTACATTATGCATATTCTGCAGTGATAAAATAGTCTGCAAGGTGCTGTAAACCTGCAGCCTGCACCGCACATGCAGCCAAACAGTGCTCAAGCATCTACTGTTCTCTTCTGTGTGCAGGAGCTCATCATTTGCAGGAAAAAATAAGAACAAAATGTATCTATGAAAAAGAATATCTTAGTCTCACTTTAGTAATTTCGAACTGCAGTTGGTTTTGTGGAAACTAAACTGCTTTGTGGGTTAAAAGAAGCAGCTAATTGCTTTTTTTTTTCTCCCTTTTCTGTCCTGTTTCAAATTGCACCAGCACATTTTAGATAAGAGAGTGCACACAGATTTCCAGTCGAGGGGCCTCATTTTAAATGTGCAAGCTCAGAGCGGTAGGTCTTGGTTACAAGGGCAGTGTGGGACATCTCAAAGCGCACACCACTGCTTCAGTCCATGTATGTGCAGCAGCGTAAAGCACAAAAGGGCAGCGTGTAAGTGGATATTGATCCCAGCGTGAGATGATTGATAAAGGCACTCTCACCTTTTCACATCAGGGGCCTAATCGCTCTAAAACACCAGGTCAATGAAGACAACTTTCAGATCAGGGAAATATGAGGACAGTTTTCTGTCAGTGACTTGTTTTTTTCCACTTAAAATATGGTCAAACTGAAAGGTGAGTTTGGAACACCCGCCTTCTGAGTCACTACCAGGGCGCCATCAATCTCAGCCCAGGAGATTTATGGGACAGCTTCAGAAGATGAGTGAGGTGATTTCAGGTGGGTTTACTTCTCAGCTCCTCCATGACTGAGACGAAGTCACCCATGAAAGCCGCGTCACAGTGAGTGGGCCGCCCCACACCCACTCTCTCTCTCTCTCTCTCCGCTGTCTCCCCGTCAGCGCTGTGCTGCGATGGCAAACCTTTTCCTAACAGGAGACTTTCGGGGGGGGGCGAGTGTCCAACTGTCACCCTACGGCTGTCCGGCCAAAAGTGTGTTTACCTCAGACTGTTGCAGAGCAGCAGCGCACTTTATTTCTGGAGGGGAAGCAATCCAGCTCCAGCTCGATACTTAAAATAACTCAACACATATGCACCCGCGTTCATTATTGGCTGTATAGCGACAGAATAAAACAAAGGTATCTCTTAATAGCCCACTTCAAACACTCCATATTTGGGCCTCTGTCTCAGCAGAAATGTACAGTGTGTTTGGAGTATTGGCTCACTGGACAAAAGCAGCAGCCCTGAATTTCATGCACACACACACACTGGCACACACCATCTCTGGGCCTCAGCTGCAGGTTGCCCTCCACTGGCAATTACTTTCATCCACAGACTGTGACCGGGAACTGTTACCCTTGGGGTTGGCGCACACACTCACACACACACCACTAACCTGCTGAATGCTGATTCTGGGCTTCTGCCTGTGCAGCTTTGGTTCTTGGACTCCGGTCCTGATCCCTTCCTACACAGTGGAAATCCTCCTAAATGCACCCTGATGGCTGCATGGTCACCGGTCCCTGCTCGACCGTGGAGCTCAAATCCATGAAGACATGTGCACACACACACACGCACATTGGTTTACCAAGCTTTTAGTGCCCCAGATCTAAATGGATGAGGTGATGATGCATGCATACACCCACAGTTCAGTAAAGTCATATAAGGGAAAGTAACCTGCGTGAGCTCGGTAGTGCCTTGAAGACAATTAGAGTGAAAGCAAATAGTGAATGAGGGCTTCGGGGAGTGGGGATTAGGGCGGCAGTGTTTGGCTCCAAGGATTAGTTCAGGGGTGCAGGGCGCTTTAAAAGCAGGAGATAAGCTCTCCAACAACTAAAGGTCACTCACCAAACAGATTGAGTGCTTAGCAAGGATGAAAGGAGATCTCAGTGTCAGCCAGGTAGAGCTCCGGAAAGAGAGAGAGTGGGTGCACGAGGTACATATGTATCTACTGTGTCTATGCAGTTTGTATAAAAAAGATCCCAGGCATCAAATTAAAACCAACCGCTTGAATTTGCAGGAAAAAAACACAAGACCTGCTGCTTTGCACTTGTCGTCGCACTTGTGCAATTAAAATAGGGCCCTGTGGCAGAGATGTAGGAGAGGTCGGCGAGGGAAAATACGCTCGACTGACTTTATTGGTTTTGACCCATCACTTTTAGACCAAAAAGAGCATTAAATCTGTCCAATAGCACAGAGTTTTAATCTGTATTAACCCTGAAATCCTGTAAGGGAGGTTGAGGGTTGTTATGTTTAGTTTTGCCCTAATGGTGATGGGCGAGGTGCGAGCACAACACCACACCGATAGGAGTCATCACTTAAAAAAAAAAAGGAGATGCGAGCGGTGATTCAGCGGTCCGAGGCTGATCTGCCAGAAATGTGTGCTTGGACATTTGGCTAACGCAATGTGTTTAGCAGATGATGTTGTGGTTACAATTGGGCCAAGAACCGTCTTCATCCCACCCCCTGCTGTGCAAATACAGTAGTCTCATTGAAATGAAAGAGGAGGCCATTCTTGCTGTTTATGACGCTGAGCGTGGCCAGTCGGCGAATCCCTGTTGAGGTGCTAGTGGACGTAGTTATGTCATTGAATATCACTGGGAACTGGCTAGAACAGAACGGGATGGGGTGAAATAAAAACATATGGTTAATTGACACTTCAACGCGTCATTGGAGCACTGAAAAAAAATTGTCGGGCGTCAGTTTGTGGCTTCATGTCACCGACTTCCATTGAAAATAACTGGTGGACTCTTTTGTTGCTTGTAGCTTGAACACAGCATCAACTAAAGTTCTAATTTATCGTCCTAGAGTACATGACGATTGGCTGGGGTTTACGGGTATCGGTGTGGACATCTGCATATCGCCAATTTGTTGTGATGGCTACAAGTGCAGGCACGTGCTTGGGCTCGCTCATGCAGTCGGGCCCTTCAATTAGACGTCTCCATTCGAATTTGGAGCCCGGCGAACACCTGCCGACCCGCCCACCTGCCTGGCCCCCCGCTGCGAATCAACTCAAGAGGCCCACTGGGTCTGTAACAGCCGGCCTTGTTTAGCACCGGGGACAAGGTCGTTTAAGTGATAATGAAATCGTCTCATTACTGTAATGAGACACATTTATAATGAAGGTGATTTGCCACAAAATGTACACACACACACAGGTAGGGACATGGAAGCTGACAGATAAGCACGGAGCTCAACGCGTATGTATGAGACAGTATGCACAGGGACAAACACATGCTCTCGACGCAAACGCACACAAAAACAAGAAGAAAACCTGCCACCTAATTACCCAGCAAGCAAAACATAATGTAACATAACAAACTTCTGTTTGAGGAGAGCATTGGAGTCCCCCCCCCCTGCCCGCCACAGTCAGAGAGGAGCTCTTTATAGCTGCTGTGTATCTTTGCATTACTGTATCTGTTTACTTTCAGCCGCCACCTAGAAGCTAATTATGCTGCCATCGAGTCTTGGACTGTCAACACCAACTGCAGATGTGGGGCGCTATTACGGAGAGCGCGGGGGGGCATATATGTAATTGGCGGGAATGTGTCTTGATGTTCTCGTCACAGCAGTTTCATGTCTTGCAGAAATATTGTAAATACTACCTGGAATTATGCCACAAGTGCTGCATGTAGTGCAGTGTGTAAATAATCACTGTGGGTATCTGCTTATTATGAGGATGTGTTACATAAATCGCGAGGACTTTTGGTTTGGAGCAAGAGGGATGATCTAAAAAAAGGGCGCCGGGGCGCTTTATGGCTCCCTTCGCGGGTATGAAATCGCACAAGGCTGGATTTAATGCCCCTCTTTGCATGATATCAAATGCAGCAGTGCAGGCCAGCCGAGACAGATGAGATGCAAACTCTTGATTACACCCCGTGGCTGCAGCGTGACATGCAAGCACAATCATCTCATTACACACGCAACCAGTGACTTCACTTTGTTGGGACTTACATTATTAGAAGGTGCTGGTGCTCATTGAGAAAGAAGAGAATGAAGAAAGAGAGACAGACTTGATATGGGAGTCGATGTATCGGATTCAAAGCCCTTGGATTTATGAGCTCATTCCTTGCCGAGTCACTGGACGCCCCCACTCCATAATTTGCCTTTCAACCCAGCTTGAAACCCCCCCCCCCCCCCCGCCTCCTCTTGTGCGAGAGCTTACAACATCACACACACTGACTCTGAAGGGGTCGCACTGCTGAGTCCGGTTCGGTGGCGACAGATTTGTAAACTCCCCGTCAACGGACCACTGCGACTGTCTAATACCACCTAACGGATTCACTTGAGTAAAAAACAAAACAGATACATTTTTGAAGCAGCTCTGGGAAGGACACAAGAGGGCACTGGTGGCTCTCCAAAGCTCTCACTGCAAAGCATCCAGGCGAGTCAATCACACTGCCATGCCCCCCTGGAGTAAGTAGCCTATTCTCTGGCACTTGTTCATATATAAATAGTCCCCCAAGGTGAATGTCCTATAAATTGCCTGTCCATGAGTAAAAAGGATCGCAATTAGGTCTGTCATTGAGACTGGAAAAAAAAGAAAAAGATTGAGACCGTATGTCACTCCAAAGCGTGCATGCGCTGCATCTGCCACATGACCCTTTGTCTTTTTGCCACCGTGCATTTATTTCCCCTGTTTGTGTCTTTACCCTGCAACGGAGGGGGCACGTCAACTCCATAACTCACCTCCACTACATAATGGCGGCGAATGTGGCCCCCAACCTATCACTCACAAACCTGGCCCTATTAGCTTGTCGAGCGCGGCGCGTACAGACAGCACTTCGAGGAGACATGCATCTCGCCGGTCGTGGCTGTCCATCTCGTATCTTTTGTGTTCCGTGAAACACGTCGGATGAGTAGACGCGGGGCTGTCTTGTCCCCGAGTCATAGTGAGAGGGGAATGGGGGGGTGAGGCCTCGCAACCACACGCTGCTGCCAAACAAGTGAGCATCCATGACAGATGCAACAGAGTGAATGATGGGAAGGGCTAAAAGGGTGCAGCCCAAGCTTGAGAGCATCACATGTGTGTGTGTGTGTTGGCGTGTGTTTCAGCGTGCATTTGCATCCGCGCGTGTGCCCGACATCTGTGTGGCACTTCCACTGTAAGTGCCCGCGCTGTGTGTAGGCTACCCCCCACAGATTGCCGCTCATCTGTGGTTTATTCATCCCTGTGGATGGCAAGGGTGTACATGCTGAAAGGACACATCAATCAACCGGACCGGGGTAAAAATAGACGGGCTCGGTCGAATACAGATGTGTCTCTAAGCTCTGGATGCATGTGGAATATGTCTGAGAGAGAGAAATACAAAAATAAGTGTTTTTTTGGGAAAATGTGTCAGGCTCTCTCCAGCCCGCCACTTCCTAATCCCACACACAGAGCCGCTCCTGCTGTCCATATCAATTAGCGGCATTTAGCCGGCCACACCACGGCGCTACACATGACTACATCTCCCACATCTCGGCGAGGCAGATTGCCTCTTGTTATTAATGGCGCCGCTGGGGAGGAGATGGCCGCTGAGCACTCCACTGTGAACCTGCAGGTGAATTCCTACCATCAGAGTGCTGCAGGAACCTCCTACCCATACTGCAAAAGGTCAACTTCTCCTTTTTGCCTGTTCCTGCAGATCATTTTTCATCAACTGTTTCATCAAATGTTTCCTACTTATAGGAAATGATATCAGCTGTCAAGCAAGATAAAAAAGGAGGGAAAACAGTATGGCGCTTCTGGAAAGCACAAATATTCGGTGCATCACATGCATCCACGCTTTCCTCACAGGAGGGAGGGCCGAGGGTGACTGATCGATCTTGGCATGGTGTTAATAGTTTCAATGATGGAAGGCATGCAGACCGTGTGTTTGTGCGCACCAGCGTGCACCTCGCAAGCTTTATTGATCAAGTGCCAGGGGGCGTGGGTTAATGCTCAGCGCTTTCAAGTGCTCGGGGCAGACGTTGGCCAAAGTCACTCCGTGAGAAAAAAAGGGCCATTGGCGAGGGATGTGTGCGCGTTTAATCCTCATATCACGAGGAAGGGGTTAAATGTTGCGTGTCACCTTCATCTAAAGTGACTCTTGGAGGCTGAGAGCACTCGAAGCAGGACTGCCGGAGTCTGTCAACATGCAGAGGCAATTCAATCTGGGGAAATATTAGATAAGGACAGTCTATGATCAGATTTTTGCATAACAATTGAATCATATTGTCAACAGTTCAACGCTTAAGTATACACAAAGAAAGATACCATCCCCCTTTACTCTTACTGATGAAATGTTCTGCTCAACCGCAAACTAAACATTATAAATCACCGTTTATATCTACGGGTGGAACTTAAACATCAGACTTATACGACTCTTTGCAAGAGAAGTAAAAGGTTGTTTCAATAACTCATAACTGACCCAAGAAAAAGATTTTTTTCTTTGTTAGCAATCCTGTAAAGAGTTGGGAGATTGGAATTGTTAGGGGCCACGCACAACCTGACACAAACTGTTTCAAAACTGAGAAGCCAGCATCCTCCTTTGGATCAAGGTTTGATTTGATTTCACGTCGGAATGTAATTGAAGTTGTGAATTTGAATGTTTGAATGACAGAAAAGCATCAGGGTCAGTGGAGTTAGATCCAAAATATGCATTCATAGAGGTTTTGCGCTTGAGAAACGGTCAGATTCCCCACAGTCATGTCGATGCCCTCAGACACCATGCCGTTCAAAATGCCAGGGTTGTGCTGGACACACATTCTGAAAGCCAGAAATTCCCCGCTCATGTATTATTTATTTCTTTTTTGGGTCAGTGGCATTGATCAATAACTCCACCGCTGATATGTTAGGTCATTTGGTGTTAAGGGGCGGTATAAATCTCACTCATTGCCCCCTTTAAACAGAGTCGGTGAAGGAAGTTTAGGGCGAAACATCGATGCGGGGCGCGATGATCGCTGCATTCCAATTCCACCCAGGGAGTCATCATTCCAAACGGTCGCATGGGCCCAAGTGGCATTCTCAGGCCTCGGGGTGCGCAGCAAACCAAACTTCATTTACTTTTTCCTCATTTTTTTTGGGGGGGGCGTTGTGGGGAGGGGGGGGGGTGTTAATAAACCGCTGATTCAAGCAGCATGATTGCTGGCAGCATACACCTCCACTTAACTTAACAGCCCTCATAAAATTAACAGTAGCAATAAAACACATACCGAGGAAGTATGTTTCTAATGACACCTGGAGCACCGCAGGTCATTTATGTCGGAAATTATACAGTAAAATATTATTGGAGCCAACAACCGCACAGGATAAGAGTGCGGGGTGGTGGGAGGATGGCTACATTTGAAACATAGGAACACAAATTGTGCCTGTTTTTGTGCTTGATAAAACGAGTGAAATCGACAAAAACAAAAAAAAATAGCATGTTTTACTCCACTACATTTGATCTTGAAAATGTTTCTTTTGGTGTCCGAGTAAGAGCGGGATTTCTCAGCTTTTAAAGAAACTGAATCAGACCATCCCTCTGGCCATTTTGACACAGCTATTGACACTTGTGTATTCCATAGTGCTTCCTGAAGATAGCCGAGGTCGTAAATTGTATCTATGGGCAACCTCGACAGTCGGGGGGGGGGGGGGGGGGGGGG
>NW_022280042.1:2804793-2862844 GCF_004355925.1 Anarrhichthys ocellatus
GGGGGGGGGGGGGGGAAGCCATTACTCAGAGAAGAAGTCTCAATATGTTTCACGAAAACCCAGGAGGAACATGGAAATTGAAAGAGCACCTGCACCATGTGGAGTAAATGATCCTATGCTTTGGTGAGAGAGAAAAAAGAAATCGTATCTGTTGCTCCCTGTCTTGGGTGAGTCATTAAATCCCTCGGCCTGAAGGAACAGATGTTTAGACAGGAAGTTATTTTTAAATCTTTGGTAACATACAGTACAGTGGTATCCATTGAAACTCCCTTTCATGTCTCGTATACCTCTAGAAGTGCTGCAGCAGCCACTGCAGCTCGTTATCTCTCCGTTCTGTTTGAACACAGAACCTGCCAGTCAAAAGGCACAGTTTCCCGGCCAAATCTTTGATGTTTCCAGCAGCCGGGAAATAATAATCATTCGCAATGAATTGCCGCAGAGCAAACTATATGTCCAAAGTGTAAAATTGAGATCGGTGTGATCATAACACCCCGCTGAGAGGCTACAGGATACATCTCACGGTCTGAATACAGGGTCAGCAGGAACGGCATGTGACTCAAACTCTTCCTCTCCCCTCTTTTGGGGACACTGTGAGTCACTCGCTATGGGCCTTTAGGAAACCAAAAAAAGGCCTTTCATATTAACTTAATTTCTTCCCAGATACAAGCCGTCTGCTGTACTTAATATCTAATCTCAAGATGAGTCATGTGTGAGTGTATTGCCCGTCAGTGACTTATTTCGGCACAGTGGCTCTTTGAGCTAAATGTTAACACTTTATGAATAATCTTTATTTTGTGCACCGTCACTGACAGGTACAGTGTCACCTGACTGTGTTTTCTATATGGCATAGTGGGAGCAAACATTTTATTTCATCATGTTGTGTTTCAGAGAACTTTATAACGGATACCTTTTACACTTGTAAGTATATTTATATCTATAGGCAATTTAAAATGATCTTGTTTGCAATGTCAGAAGAAACGTATGCAGGTATCATGGGGAACAAAAGTCATTTCATTAGATTTAAGAGTTTTCAGCAAGTTTTGGGGCTGTGGGAGGAAACTACAGCACCCAAACCGACATCTACAACAGGAAAACATGCACCGTTCTGTCTTTAACATCATGCTCACATGTACAGTCGGGGTCTGAAAAGACTGCCTCCATTTTAAAAATGCAGTTTACCGACTGACAGCAAGAGGGCATTAAAAGCTTGTGGCACAGGCAGGAGAGATTCTGCCTCTCCAAGGAATGGTTATGTCATTCTCTCTCGCTCTCTTTGTGTGTGTCTGTGTTCAGCTACAGGAAGCAGAATCCTGTGTATTTAGGGGATGGAGACAATAGCCTGATCTCTCCGGTGTTTACGCTGGTGTCGCATTTTCTGCCTGACCGTTCTTGTCGTTCCTCCAGCACACTGTACCACAACGCTGGCGCCACCGTCATTGAAATCAGCTCGTGTACTGTAAAAACGCCACCGGGTTTAAGATTAACTTGGCAAACGTCCACCAGGGTGTGAGAAGTGGCAATAGCTGGCAGGTTGATGTCCAAAAACAACCGTGGTTTTAAGAGCTCCCTGTATGTCTAAGTGATGCTCTGGTTGTCTGACTAGGCAGCCTTCAAAGTCTTTTCAACTTGACTCGGGATTGGCGTTAGTTTACAATGAGAGGAAGTTGACATCACAATCATTGTCTGCCCTGAGCTCCAGTCTTGACACCAAAAAAAAAACCAATATGAATATATATATATATCTCAAGATCTTTATTTTCATAGCTTCTCCCTTGTTCTCATATCTTTATTTAGCATTCATGAATAATTGAAATTTCAGGCGTATAAATATTCGTCACTGCAAACTACTTGCTGTTGCGCAACTGACACTGAGAGGATGTTACATCTTATTTTAGAACACAATCTAAATCAGTAAGTGTAGATTTAGATGAAACGTGATGGAGATAAATAACATACTTCACTGACTGGCAGGGTACCATGTTAAAAAAAGCATAACAATTTAATCATATTAGTTGTTGAAAGTAAATGACAATTGGTGTGAGTGCTCCATTTTGGTTCATAAAAAAAATGGAGCAGCTCCTTTTATCAGGAAGGAAAAAAGAAAAGAAGCAGAATTGATTGTGGTGGGCAAAGTCAAGAAAATACATTTTATTGTTGTTCACAATCAGAAGTACAAAAGTCTCCAGCTATTGAATGCGTTAAGTTGTGTAGCTATACATCCCTGTAGATGCAGGGCTATTTCATCCTGTTGATGAAGACCCCTATGGCGAGCGTTTAAAGAGGGAAATTGTAAGCACTCTGCCTTTGAAGGAGAGGTATTTATATATCTTGGAACATTCTCCATGCCTGTGTGTATCTATACGACTTTGGATGTTTGTCTACAAGAGAAAAAAGGGCCGAGGTCTTCAGGAATTCGTTTTTTCTTGTCAATATCTCTATATAAACGTATAAATATATACACCACAATATCGGGTTTGATCCATATTACCCACTCCTAAATGCTGATGATATCCCCTTTACGATTATGACTCTATTGATACAACAGGTTCATGAATTGCCATGACAAAAAAAAAAAAGTCATTTAATTAACTTGTAGGCAGATACCCTGTGGCAGAAACTGATGAATTACTCCATCCTTTACACCGAAAACACCTTTGAGCGAGAGCCTTGTTGCAAGAGCTGCTCATCAAAGTTGCAGAAAAGAGGAGACTTTTGAAAAGCAAGCTGATGAGATGGAATACAAATTCTGACAAAGAGGCTGCCCTGATGAATGTGACACAACAGCCAGACTCACTCAAATGACCGTGATGAGTGTTTCTAAAAGGTCAAAGCATCCCTCAGACAGTGTTCCCAACATGGTTAACTTTAAATACGCTGCTGATGAATGAGTCTAAAGGACTCATCCTCGAGTGATTCCTTTCAATACAGTACTTTATTTGACAAACCTCCTTCATGCAGTGTGACTCCTGTGCACACACAAGGCTATTTTGGTTTAGCACATCTACCCAATATCTAATAAAGTGGTGATAGTAAGCAGAACTATTTCTCTCCAGTATCCACTCTATTTCTTTAGAAGATACTGAGATCATAAAAACACTAGTCAGAACAAATGTACTGTACCGTGGTCACTGTACATTTAATGAGGCCGTTGCCGTTCCAAGCCCAACTTAGCTTGGCTGCTTCTAAAAGGGGCTCATCTTTATATAAAACTTTGCAGAAGTTTGTCTGAAAGCTGCACCGCAAGGACGATAAACTCAGCCAGAGCTAAGTTCCCCGTCAGTACGTTGCTGAACGTGGCTGCTGATTCAGCATCCGTTGGACTAATGGAAGATAGAGTAGCATTTCAGAACCTAGCTTGGGAGAGTTCCACCTGATTGTCATGGCTTACCACCAATATAAAATCGGGCTACGTAACTACGGACATAGAGTGAAGGCCTTTTTAAAATATGTAGTGAAACAAACAATGGTGAATCAACAACATTCACTCTGCTGAAAATGAAGATTGAAGCATTTTGATGTTAAAAACATTAGTCGTCAATTGAATGAAAAGGTATTGGACGGTTATTTTGATAACCGATTCGTCGTTAGTGTTGTGATTTCCTAGTGTTTTATGATATGGAACTCACTGACTGTTGGTCAAACACAATCAGCTATTGGTCTTACCACAGTTTAGCCTCTGTGTCCGACGGCCGATATTACGAATAAAAAGCTAATTTCTCGTTAGCCGATCGGACAAAATAAGACATAGGCGTCAACTGCAGGTTTGGGAAACTGGGACGGACATGTTTTCCTATTTTCTGTCATTAGTTGGACCAAACAATTGATGTTATTAATAACAAAAAAATAGCCAAGACAATGATTTCTTGTAAAAAAGATTGTTAGTTGCAGTTGAAATATATTGTTGAAATATATATTGATGAAACGCCATTCATCTATTTGCTTTCACTCAGAAACGACATCAGACACTGCGGAGTCATACTCTAACCTTTGCCTTTCTTGACCTTGTCATAATAAAATCACCACCAATTGCATGTGTTGGACTCATTTAGACTCGGGGCGATGGTAGTAGAAGTAAAACCTCGTTAAAAACAGCAGATTAATTACGGCTGATTAAAACGTCTGCAGATTAAATACACTAAAATGAATTGGCAGCGTGAGATAGCACTGTTAAACATGCCCCGTGGAGGCTTCACTGTAAACAATCTCGGCTTTATTTACATTCGACATTTATCACTAAAAAGCTTCCTTTGTACTAACATTCCAGCCCAGAGCTGTAGTTGTAAAATAAGCCCTGCATTGCTTCTTCCCACACGCCTCTTTTCACTTCAACAATGGGGGTGAGCTCTTGCACCAGAGTGACGTTAACAGTAAAAAAAAATTGACTATTAGGTATTGCTCAGATACATTTGGGGTGTGGGTCATTTCAATCCAGCACAGGTCAACCTTTTCCATTACCCTGTTGTTGGGTGGATGTTGAGTTTGGCTGGGATTTTCTGGACTGGGATTTAACCATTTTAAACAGGAGCAAAAAGTAGCTCTCATGTAAAATACTTTCTAAAAACTTAGGCCTCAAATACTCGGTATCAAAAACATTTACACAGAATTAGATATTCCCACTAAAATATATGTAAAGCGCAGGAGTGTTATCCGTGAATGTGGATCTGAGAGGGATTCAAGCCCCAAAATTATGGACAGGAGGCGAACACACTCGGCTGCAGAGTAGCTTCATGTTGACGTTGCAACTAGATAAGACTCTTTTAAATTCACAAATATATTCCCTTCGCTCGCAAAAAAAAAAAAAAAAAAAAAAAAAAAAAAAAAAAAATCAGAAAATGGTTCCAGAGAAGAAATAAGTAATTCACCATGAGATTCTGCGCTGTACACTGACGCATTTAGCTCTCAGATACACCCACTTCACTGCATTCATGTGGCAATAAATGAAAATGTCTGAATACACAAACTGCCTCCTTAACAGCCTTGTAAATATTATCAGACTAACATTTGATGGGTTTCCAATTGTGTCCCATTGACGGGAAGCATCACAGACTGCCCTGGTTGGTAAAACATGTGCCTGCCGCATGCAGCGTCCTGATTTAACATGACTGGGTGGTCACATTCCCCCTCCCTCCCTCCCTCCCAACAGTGTTATCAACTCTCCTGCTACTGATCAGTGACTGATTACCTTCTCAGCTGCAGCTGACTGGAACCTACCATCTGCTCAGGCTACCACAGGGTGAGGCAGACAGATGCAAAGCATGTGGAAAAAAACCCACAATAACTACCAAACCCATAATTCAACATTTCTCTACCTATGGGCACGTACGCACACAAGTCCACAGTGCTCAGTCACTCACAGGAGCTAATGATGCACACCTGCTTTCATTATCACTCAATGAGCAGCTGACCTGCCCCGACATTATACATCAACAAGGATTAAAACCTAGCAGAATTTAAACACGCTGCAGTTCAGTTTAGGGTATGACCTCGCTTGACGAGTATGTGAATTCTCTCAACACGTACAGGAACGCAACAGTTCATTAGAACAATGTAACCTCACAAGATGTACACGGTTCTCACCGTAGAGCGAGGAAATGACAAATATGTAACTGAAACGTAACTAGTAACTAAAGCTGTGAGACAAATGTAGTGGAGTAAAAAAGCTTCTCAAGACCCGTATTTATGATTATTTTTAGGCAGTGACTTCTAGTGGTAGTAAAGGAGGAAGTCAGCAACACAGTCCTCGTAGGGGTGAGTGTGGATGGATGGGTCAAGAAGACGGAAGACTTTCACCCAGGAGACCTCCGTTGGTGTCCCTGGTCTCTGCCTGTGAGTTGATAACAAACGAGCATTTTTGCTCAAATTGTCAGTGTGGTGTTTATTTAAGCTTGCAGGTGTTTGCTCCAGCACGATTCCACACTCTGCCAAGAACGATTTGCACATGCAATTTGTATGAATACATGTGGAGTCTGTTTATGCCAATGCTTTTCTGTACATAAGTATGTATGTATGGGGTGAGGGGATGGGTTGTATATGTGTGCATGCATTCTATTTGTGGGCATGCGATGCATATATGGAGGCCCTAGATTGGTGGTTATTTCGATCATAGGTTAATCACTGTGATCCTCGGCTGTGATGCGCGTATGTACTGATTTGCAGATACCACATAGCCAGTCGTATACTATCTATAGTGAGCAGTGCGTCACCGAGGCCCTCTCAAGGCATACTGCTGGGGTGGAACCGAGTGGAGGCTACGACTTGGCACACCGCCTCTGTGACTCCTGCTGGGAGCCCTGAGCTGCCTACGTCGGCCGTCACGCCGCATGTGTGTGTATCCGTGCTGCCCAAAAAAGAGATACAGTGCTTTGTCACCATGCCCTGAAGGAGAGCGGAATATGGCTCAAGGAGAGCTGTCGCAGGAGGGGAGGCAGCCACGGCCGCTCACCCTCCTCCTTCCTCTCGCAGAGAACGGCCAGCTCAGAGATGGCCGGGGCTTGCATGCCTGCCCACATGTCTACCCAGTTCATTCATTTTCCCTCCGTCCGATTTGTCCCGCATGGGCTTTTGAGGCCCAGGGCACGGCGGGATTTAAATGGTGGCGTTCTCCACCCACCCCCTGCACTCTGTTTTCTAACCATTTGACCGTTCTTGTTTACAATACAGCTCATTCTTGCCTAATTTCTCTCGTCACTTAGCTCTGCACACAAGTCGATCGGCTGGCATATTCTCTGCCATCTCCTTCATTTTTCGCCTTTCTGATTGTGGCTAAAAATGAGCATCGAGGCACAGCAAGAATCAAAAGCAACGCCCTGACACACCTCATGTGCGGCACTCGCTATTTTACTCAGCCATTTATTCCCTCTGAACTACTCTGCACGTTTGTCATAATCAATGACATTAGCTTAATCAAACGCCCTAGCGCCGCAGATGTGACAGTTTGGTACTGCTGGATGAACCAACTCCTCAGCTTCGGAATGCCACCGCGAGGCAAACTTCAAAAGATAGTCGCTTTTGAAGTGGCATGAAGGGTTGGTAAGCTGTTGCTAGCACTGACAAGCAAAAGATTTGTGAGTTGCAATCCAAAGAAGAGCAGACATAGAGAAGGAGTATAACTTCTTGATTGCAAGAATGTTTTTTTTCTTCTTTTCCCAGTGGCTGTCTGACTCCGGGAATATATACACTAAAAACAAGAAGTGAGATATTACAGGGGAGTTCAGTCGGGTCCTCAGTAGAGGACTGACACTCCGTCTGGCTGATGTCAAGAGATAAAAACTGCAAGCTGCCCTGTTGATGATGAATAGAAGTCCAGATCCGTGGAATCACACAATGACGCTCCGAGCTTTGCACTGAAATGAGCTTCATATCATCCTGTTCTGAACCAGAAAATGTACCTTTATCTGTGGAACATCACCCAGGGTACTGCCACGGAGTCGACACAGTTCACCTTCTCTTCGTTGGCAATGGAGGATAAAATTGTTATACCCAGACTTTAAGTTTTAATTGTCACTTTAAGGATAAACATACTCAACCGCCTGAGCTCAGGTGACGTCCGGAATAAGGTTTACCAACCCGAGCAGAACACATTAGCTATTTCTTCAACACGTGGCTGCTTCGTATCCAGAGCCTGAGAAATGTGCTGAGTGCTTAATGTCAAGCGGATGAAATACACCATTTGCCATTCTGCTTAATTCACACGTGGATAATGGTTGCCCTCTGTGGATATAAATCTAACCCTTTAGGAGATTAAGTTAAGATGGGGGATGGCATGAATAATGGTTTTTAAGTAACAAGACGAATGGCCCTAAATAAAACAGTCATGCTCCACAAAAATATGCTACAGCCATAACTTCGGTGCCCAAGTAGCACTTCTGGGCTTGCTTTTTAATGTTAGCTTCCCCTGAATACAAAGTAAAGGTATGCAGCCATATGTTTAATGGTCAGACTTCCCCCAACCTTATAAGACCGCATGGCTTTCTTGCCAGGCAAGATGAGGTCATAGCGAACATCATTCAGCTTTATCTCCCAAGATGTGTCGCTTTCTGCGTCTTTGAATGATCATCTTGTTTGGAACTGACGGTTCAACTCATTGGATGAAATTGTGACAAACAGGCATTGTGAGCCCAGACAACTCTGCATTCATTCACACACACACGCAACACTTTGTATCACAGTGAGAGTCTCGCGTCAAGTATACACATTCTGTCACATCTTGAACAATTATTTTAATCAGCTGATACTGGCGGAGATGAAAAAAGGCACTTGACTTTTCCCTAATTAATCCAAACCCGGCCCTTTTATTTATTTAGCTGGATGTTCAGGGATAAAGTGAAGAGCCTCACAAGGTTCTTGAAAGTGCATTCATGGATGAATGAAATGCACCGACGAATCAGTGGTTTCATCCTTACCGCCATAAAGCATTCATGATAGTAGAGCATCATCATGACAGTATTGAGTTTAGAGTGTTGTACTCTGCCATCAACAAACGATGCCTTTAAACCCAAATTTACATCAACCTACTTTACTGTTGTGCGTCGTTGCCCATAATCGCGTTATGTAGAAGCCCTCTCCTTCTCCTGTGGCATGGATGTTATTTTTAGCTAGATATCCAATGTGCAGGTGTTGCAAGGGCTTCGCATAGAGGGTCAAATGTGATGTCTTGAATTCCCGTGTTGATACAAGTGACCCATTTCTTTGTCTATGATGTGCTAGATACAGTACAGGGGGAGGACATATTTTGATTGATACATATTGTTTAATACACCAGGGGAAAATCTAAATTTATTTATTCATGAGGCATGTAATATCAATGATGCATGTTTACTGACTTTAATAAGTGGATAATGGCTAGTGGACGTAATGGGTTTAAAATCAATCCAAGCACCGTCCTCGTGAACTCTCTTTTCATACAGTAAAGATCTTTTTTTTCTTCCTTTCTTTCCTTTTTTTTATGTTCCATCCATTTAGGAACCAATTTCAGCCATCATTTTTACAGCGCCGACGTCTCAGGTGTAAGTACCACAAGCTAGCGTCTTGTCTATAATTGCAGCCTTATTGAATTCCATCAACTCATGAGTCATTTGGGAGGCCATTCCAAAATTTCATCAAGCAAACTTATGATCATGACATTGTAGGAATTTCCAATGCAATTAGCTCCACACACGCGGCGCAAAAATCAATATGTAATTCTGAGGATTTTCCAGCATCTCATTAATTGATCTGGTGCACGGTGGTGCCCTTTTTCTTCCTATTTTGCCCCGTCTCCACTAATAGAAACCTGAACACATTCAAGACATAAAAAGGAAAGCTTCCCTACCTTGCAGATTGTTCGGAATGTCTGAAGGATAATATAGGTTTAATAATTGTAAAAATACATGAACATTAAGAGATTTAACTCTTTTATTCAAGCACAAAGGCCTTAAAAAAAGTAGGTGGGAGCATTTCTCACCTTATCACTCCACAAACAATCAACAACTTTCTAATTACTCTATCTACCTACACCCAACTGCAAACACGATTTACTCACGCAACTTCCTGTCCACCTTGCCATCCGTGACCTGCTCCACCTGACTCAGTAAGAGATTTGTCATGTGCCTAATTTAGATATTCTATATTCTGGGTTTCCGGACCCACAGGGAAGGACATAATTGAATAGGCTGTGTCAAAGCCTCCCCCCCCCCCACTCCACAAAAACCTCCCAGGGACGAACTAACGTTAATTATCTCCCATTGCAATATGGCCTAGTTTTATAATTACTGGTCCTGCCAAATATATTACAACATACCAAACCTCCCACAATACGGTTATTCATTCAGCGTGTGATCTGTAGACATGTGCCGTACAATTAGCTTGCTTGCCTTATTTACAGACTGGATAACAACATTTGTGCATGAGGGGTTGATTAAATTGTGCGTCGCAATCACAGAGTGCTAGTTAAATATCTAAGACAGGCTCTTCATTAGCTGTACATAGTGTATCAACACGAGTGTGCTCATTTCAGCAATAAAGGGGCACTGTCTGGAGTTTATACATTCAGCTTCTTTCACTTGCCATAAGACCTCAGCCTGTGAAACCGGCTGGTTAATGTGACTCCGAGGGAGCTCTATACAGCCTGAAACAAGATTGCAGTCATGCTGGCAGCTCTGTGAGGCTGTTCTAAAGAATTGAGCTAATTGTTACCATCAGTATGCAAACATGCTGACAGTGTAAATGCTCTCATGCTGATAGGTATATTGCTAACCATGTTCGCCATCTTAGCATGCCAACAATTGCTATTTAGCATTAAACACAACACACAGCAGAAGGTGAAAGTAAATGAATTAGTCTGTGCAAAGAGTCATGCTAATCCATCCAATAGCTGTGGAAACATTTACCAAAAAGCCAGAAATGTCAACGTTGTGGTGAAAAAGGTAAAGTCAGAAGATCCCCAAAGTCAGTAAGAATCGTCTTCTGGGGACCAGGACTATATGTACCATCATGGGAATGTATATGTACAGTGAAGGACATGCATGATAGTACAGAATCAACGATTTTTTGAATTCATTATCCATCTTGAATAGGACTTCATGTCAGCATTTGTAAGATAAGAGCTACAAAGCCAAGGTTATATGTGATCCATCCATGTTGTTTAATAGCATATGAGCCTTTGATTTCAGAGCAGCATCAGCAACATAACACATTCACATACCAGGGCAGGTGTTTGATAAACTGCAGTAGCTTTCTCCTAATATTGATAAATGGCTTTCATTTAGCTCAGCAGCAATGATGGTCACTCGAGGTCACATGAGATCAAATTAGTTTTGGTCCGAAGCTGGACCTGGGTAGCCGGCAAATATCCTCTGTAATGATGAACAACAAACAACATAATCAGCCCCAGACTCTCCGCAGGTAGAGCAATGCTGCAGTAAGGTCCTATTTTTGTGTAATGAAATGCTGCAAGTGAATTTGGCATTTAACATATGGGGTGAGAAGTTTCAATTAAAAATTCAACAATTGGATGGATGATTCTGTATCTCCATCTGAGAGAGCCTGGGGTAAAGCAGAGACCAGAAGTGCTGCTCTTAAGCTTATATTCCCAAGGCTGAAAGTCAATTTATTGTTCATTCCAGTGCTTTGTTAGAAATAAAATAACTAAAAACAACAGAAATTGATCTTTCAACGTGTGCTTTTCGTGT
The DNA here is from genome assembly GCF_004355925.1 of Anarrhichthys ocellatus. NCBI lineage: Eukaryota > Metazoa > Chordata > Actinopteri > Perciformes > Anarhichadidae > Anarrhichthys > Anarrhichthys ocellatus. The sequence goes on from NW_022280042.1 coordinate 2,815,962, forward strand.
ATTTATATAGAATATAATCTGCTTTTACACACAAACATACATTTAGAGCGCTTTTACCATCTATTATTGGTGTATCTACATTATGGCTCTCTGGGTCATATCGACTCACTGTTCATGTTTTCACACCCAAAAGCCCTTAAACATGTTTCTCCCACCATGTGAAGACATCCTTAGGAGCATGAATAATAATAGGCATCATTATGTTGCTGCATCTATACATGTTTAGCTGTTGGCTCTTGTGCCAGCAAACTAAATCATTTGTGTCCGGCATCAAAGAGATTCATGCTAGTTATTATTATTTTTATTTTTTTTGAGTGTGATCTGTGGCTTTCCTCCCCTTTCTTTTTGGACCATTTATTCCCAATGGTTCCATATTTCTTTGGCGACATTAAAAATAATAGCTGTGGATGACACCAAGTCAACTGGCCGCTAACTGGCTCCAGTCCTAAAGCTGTTGCCCTGCAGTTGCTGTGTGCATGCTGTGCCTTTATGGCTGGCAAGAGCCACCTGAGGACATTTTTACGGTTTCAATTACTGAGTGCCGTTCTAAAATTAAGGCTAGCAATTAAAAGAATACACCACTTACCCAAATTATATCATTGACTAAAGGTTATCAGCAAACGCAGCCAAATCTAGTTCACAGGAAAGCAGAACTCTATAAGCGCCTTCATTTTTTTTAATGTAATCCCACAGCACTTGCCTTACATGGTAAGGCCACAGTATAGCCAGTTAACCCTATACCTACACTGAACCCACAAGTTACAGTCTATATCAAGCATAACCTCGAACACTTGCGAAAGGATGCCCTACTTTCAGAAAATCTGTGTTTTTAAGGTTAAAACTGGGAAATGAAATGCATTTGCATTCCTTGTCTCGTCTTTGGTATCGCTATTTTTGTTCTTATTGAACAAAGAGAATTAAACTGCTGCCTTCAACCTTTTTCCTCCTACCGCTGTTAGCTTTTGTTCCTCGGATTTGTCCGCAGGTGTTCTGGGGAAAGAAAGGCACGCCCTGTCATGGAGGTGAAGCAGCAGGATTTCAGAGGAGGTCATAAATGAATCGTCTGGGATCAGTGTGAGGTCTGGATAAAATATCACACCTCTCATCGGCAGTGGAGGAAAGTAACTAAAGTGCATGCCCTTGAGTGGAGTTAACGTAATTAGTACTTTGCAGTTTATTTCACTTTATACTTTTACTCCACTACATTTCAGAGTGAAATGTTTTACCCATTTCTCAACTACAGTTATTTGACAAATATATTTACTCTAGCTTTGTTTTATATTCTTACTGATCTATACAACTGAACTGCACATAACACTTGTTCCCTTGTCTCACAGTCAATGTGTTTTTGGTTTTCTGCAATCACCCAAATTCCAATGGAATAACTTCTGGGGTTGGCCAACAAAATGACGTCATCCCTGCAGTACTCTAATAATGGGGCAGTTAATGAATGTAAGCATGAATCACAATAAATGACGATGGTACTTTACCTTTTTCTAATCGTATGATTTATTGCTCATTTCATACAAAGACTTGGGATAAAGACCTGATTGCTCCACAGCATTTTGATATGAATGTCATTAACTGGCAGGCATCACTTTCCATCAATCATCCGGGCATTCCTTCAAATGTACAGCCTGTAAGTGTACAGTAGATCCAACGCCATTGTTGCAACTCCAGTCTGATCTTGAGTCTTGTCACATTTTATTTGAAGTGAAACACTCATCAGATCACTTGTCAGCTTTGAGTGCCTCTCTGTCTGCGTGTCACCGCGGTGACATCATATGGTGTCGTAATCAGACATAAACCTGTTTCCCCATCACTAACATTTCTCTCGATTCTAAATAAACCGCTGCTGTTTAGATTTTTTTTTTTATTCTTCTAAGGAGCAAGTTGATCCCCAGAACTTTGCACAGTAATATTTCAATAAACTATCCCTCCCACACACAACCCAGGGATATGTTTTGGTGGGAAATGTGCCATAACGTGCTGTAATGCAATGCCAGAAGGTTAAAGGACGATGACCTTTACAGGGTTTGAACAAGTGTTTAGCTCATCCAATTCTGAGAGCATTTGCACCAAAGTCCTCAGACTTTTCATCTTTTTTTTGGAGTTATTATTGTTGCCAGTTATTATTGCCAAATGCTAAATTGGGTTTACCATCATACTGGCCATCATCTACCTTGCTATTTGCTATTTTATTAGCCTAAACAAATGCTATTTATCACTTGGTTTGTGCTGGTGGGTCAGTATATAAAGTACAAGACTTCACCCGTACGAATGCTCAATTTCCCAGTCTTTTCGATGAAGTTTACAGCTTCTCCCTTCGGGTTTAAGGCTTCCTCCGACATTGTAAAGGCGTGTCAAGTGTGTTGGAGACATGGGAATACCTGTCTATATATCTGTGTAAACCATTTTCAAGGACTCCTCATGCTGTTTCCCTGCTGTCTTCCAGGAGCAGAATGCATGCTGGGAGAGGCTCCAGCCCTGACCCAAAAATGAATAAGAGGGCAAAGAGAATAAATAAATGGATACATCTTAAGAGTCTGCATGGCAGCTACACCTGGACTATGCATGATTTATATTCTACAGTGCTAAGTGTCACTGGGAATCCAAGCTATGCAAGTTCAGGGACACTTCCACGCACTCCACAATTAGTACTTTGGCCATCATCTCACTGTGTAAAATAGTCCACCTTTATGCCATGATGTGAAGACATCAATGTCAAATACTTCCTCTTCGATACAATATATTTTTTGGGGCATATGGGGGTTCCGTGACTTGTAATGACAGTGCACTTTCATTGTTTCTGGGAGTTCATAAGCTGACGCCAGTCCAGGCCATCAGAGGTGATATATGATGGGATATTTCAAATGTCAGACATAAATGTGAGATTTGACTTTGAAACAGACTTGTGAATGCGTCTGGAAAGTGGCCTCACTGGAAAGATCTTCAACTGGGACATTTTGCTGGATTAATAAGTGTTTCCATCCACCTGTTTTTATACGTATATAAAAAAAAAAACCTGAAAGCAAATACAGGAAGAAAGGTTGGGCTGATGGAAAGACTGTAGCACTCCTGAAATAAATACTTAAACCCGTCTTGCACCCTCGTCTTTTGCATTAATTTATCAGCCCCCGAATGGAGAGTTAATGCCACCAACTGTTTATCTCGATGCACCCAACTTCCTTTATCAGTTGTTGACAGATTTGTAGATTCATTCTTTTTGCCAATTTAATAAAAATGTTACAATTTTTTCTTCATTTAGATGGAAACAAATTATCGTCCATGCATTTCGCACATTGGGCACAAACCTAAATTGCGATGATAAATGATTATGTGGTCACTATGACATATTTAAATGTAGAAAATGTAATCTATTTTACTAGTTAGAGGCACTGCGACAGCAAAATGAACTTATTCTGAGGTACATTTCATTTCAAAAGGTGAATATGAAAAAAACACCCCAGCATGTCAGTTCTTCATTCTGGGCTTATATTGGCTTCTGTATTACACTATGTTGCGCTGTCCAAGGTGCTGAACCGTTTCACTCTGTTTCATCACACCCAATACACATTTGTGTTTACGTTTGAAACACTCTCATCATTGTTCGCTTCTGTGCCAACGTCACTGACGAATAAAAGCCGCTCTAATTGAGTTTTTAAATGTTTGGGGATACAAAGTCACAACGTTGAATGAAAGAACAGGGAAATCATTCGTCTCGTGTGACAGTTATGACATTCACCGAGCTTTTCACACAATATTTGCTATGTTATTCATCCACTCTGGCTTGGTATCCCTCGCTAGCGGTTTCATTGTACTCAGGGACTTTGTGCATTATTATGTCTGTGCTCTGTACTCCTCCAGGCGATATAAAGCCTTATTTTTTTTCTTTACTACTCCCAGCTCATTCATTTTTCATTGGGCCCGGCTTGTTAATTAAAATGCTAAATGGCACACTTTAGGTTGCGAAATTTTGTTGTTTGACCTTTTCTTTTAGCCAATATATGGCGCCGGCTGAGTATGACGTGGTGATGAATGGATTATGTACTATCCCAGCTGACAGGCCTCTTTGCTAAAATTAATGAGAACATAGTGAGCAAGAAAGGTGGTTGTAAGAAAAAGGGGGAGTTTCTATCTATTTTCTGAGCCCTGAATTACTCTTTGTGGATTATGTTGGTACTGTAGCTCGCGAGCGGTAAATGGATATAATGTAGTTATTAATCATGTGGACACTTGAAAGACTGAGTGAGAGAGAGAAAAAAACCGAGGTAAGCAGAGGCAGGCTGAATGATAAGAGGTGGAGGGAGGTTGGCAGAAGCAGGTCGATTCGGTAAAAACAATCACAGATGTCGTCTGATGTCATTGTTGATTCATGTTTGTTCTGCTCGATGTCCAAATGAAATATGCAAATTGTGACACAAAATGGAATTTTTCTAAAATGAATGGCTGTCAGACAGCATCATTTATTATACCTCATTTGAGCATGTTTTTTTTTATTCTTGTCCCAGGCAGTGAATTTCAAACAGCATGCAAAAGTTGCAACATGCGTACTTTGCGTAAATGGATTTGACCAAATCACGAACTGATTAACTGATTCCTTCCTTCTCTCCGTCATCCTGTCAGAGAACACCAGAACGAGAGGATGAAATGGATAAAATCTATTATCCAGTGGAAATTAGTCAAGCCTGCTCGACTATCTCACGAGTCATTACTGAAAAGGTGAAATGGATTCTGCAGTATATTAAAAGTCTTCATGAAATGTAATAAATGGTCCTTAGCCTCAGTGATGACCAAATGTGCGGCAGATGAAGAGCGTCTTGGAAATGAGTGGTAAGTAGCAGCTCGTGGCACTGATGGGCAATATTAGATGGAACCCGGAGTAAAGCCTAATTGGACAGCTCTTTAATGGACGCTCCTGGAGACTACTTGATGTTGTGTAACAGCCGTCTCCATCTGGCAAAATGGATACATGCCTTTTGGGGATTCATTGTGAACACTCTGGACAAGTTTACAGTGGTTTCACAGTCCTACAAAGTATTCACTGCACATGGCTCTTAAAACTGGGTTGTTTCACCTCCAAAAAATGGAAAGTCATTCACATGCCAGCTGTAGCAACACTTAAAGTCCAGTTGTTCCCTCTCATTCGTTTTCCAATCATTAAATGTTCATATAATTCATCCAAAGAACATTTTACAGAGCAAGGAAGAAGAAATAATGAGCCAGAGCTGATTCAAGGAGCTCATTTACTGGAGATACAGTTCGTACTGCCGGCGGCTTTTTGTTCTCGGAGCTTTGATCAACAACTTGTTCATTGGGTCTTTAGTTTTTTTTGTGTTGACATTACCCATGTGCTGAGGACACTGGTTATATTATCTAAAAAAAAACTGTCGACCAATTACAATTAGCCCACCGCAGAGCTGTAGTTTAGGACACAAAGGTCATGCCTTTGCTATCTTCTCTGTGTTTTTGGAGTTTAGAGAGAGAAAGGTGTCTACTAATGATATACAACAATACAATACAAAATAATCTGATGATGTTTTCAATTTTAAACAAACTACAACTGAGCGTGGATGTGGCTACTTTCTGGAAAATCTCTAAAAACAAATATGTGCATATGAATACAGACAACGAGAAAATGACTTTGGTCGCCCTCACAGAGAGCTGATGGGTTCCAAGATTGCTTCCTGGAAGGTGGGAAGCCAGTGAAGGATCAGAAAAAAAATAGTTTTGGACTTAAAATACTGAATGAAACCAACATGGACTCATAGAGAAGATATATTCAGACAAAATGAAAATGGAGAAAGTTTCCGAAATGGCACCCCTGTGTCCTCTTTTGGTGGAAATTATCAGTCATTATGTGTGATGTGCATAGTCTATGGGCTTCATCTTATCCTCATTCTTCATTCTAGCAACAGTTAAGCAAAGAAATTAAACTGCGAGACGTTTCATGCAACATTCAAAGAAATCGGAGAAATGTCTGCAGTGCTAAAGCCCCACAAAGGGAGAGTTTTATGCAAGCCATTCAAAACCTGCACGACTGCGACAGCGCTGGAGGAGTCAGTCAAGGTTCATTGGTGAACACAACCGACTGTTGCTACGAGGTTCCTGCCTCCGAGCTCGGACGGTTTCATCAATCACCTGAGATCTGAGCTATGGAGAGGAGAAAGTTTCCGACGAGTTTTCTCACTTTCAGAAAAAATACTTGATTGATTAAAGCAAAGTTTAGTGCTCTGTGTACACTGAGAGCACTGACCCGAGAGGCGTGGACCGTTTCTGAACAGTTATGGCCATTAGCTCGTCTCCGTCGTTGGCTCTGTCAACCAGTCTTGTCATTTGCTCTGGACAGAACTGGATGTGCTAATTGGTTTGACAAGTTTTGAGTGTCAGTTTTAAATTGTAGCTGCCAGAGATGACATTCTTCCTGCATGAAACTCTGGCCCTCAACTGCTACTTGTAATTACTGCTCTTGCCCTCATCATTACGATTATATTTACTAATCTGCACGAAAGAAAATGGTGTTCCGTCCGTCCACCCGTCTATCAATCCTGTATTCTCAGTGCTCACTAAGAATTAGAGGGGAGAGAGATTGCGCGGAATTTATTTTTATCATCCTTACTGTATAGTGGCAGAACACCACAACTCTCACAGCTCCCCCTTGCGAGTGAATTTATTGGACAGCAAACAAACCGATTCATTTGAAATCTCCATTACGTGGGAGACGAGCACCGCTGCATGGGCAGCATCAATCATATTGCTGTCTGCTCCTGTGTGCTTTAAAAGATCATCAGTGTTCCCCCGGGAATAATTAACTTGTTTTTGGCTTTGGAATTTGAGAGATCACTTGTTTGCATAAGAAAGACGCATTTATTGAGGCGGAAAAAAAAAGAGGGGAGAGAGCACAGCTCAAGTGGGTGAGACTTGCGAGATATCGATTTGCCATTATGGTCCAGGTCGACCCTGGTCCAGCCCGTAGAGTACATTTATGCTATCAAAGATGGCGGTCTGTTATGACCAGGAATCTGTTTTTATTAAGACCATAAAGCTGAAGAGAAATAACAGGTTGCTTTCATGGCCTTAACAGCAAGGGATTATTCTTATCAGAATATTAAATGTGTTGTATTATCAGATTGCAATTATGCCTTTCCATTTTAGTGATTTGCTCTTTAAGTTTGAATTAAAGGATTAAGTGTACACTTCAATTAAAGGAGCACCTCTCACACAAACTGAATGTATTAAGAGCATGGTGTGCTGCATTTAGGAGATTATATTGTTGGTAGGTTGTCTGTAGTGGATAATCACCTGAGAACTGCCATGTTTCTACAGTAGCCCAGAAAGGACAAACCACTGGCTCTAGATAGAGCCATTTTCATTTTCACACATTTGGCAAAGAGGTAGGTATCGGTTTTTTTTGTGTGTTGTGATTGCTGTGGTGTCTCTGTTGGAAATCTAATCTACAATCCATCTTTCATCACAAACACTGAATCCGGATCAGAACAAGGCTCACGGAATGCCATACTAGTCCTGTCTGGTAGGTCTTGCTGTCACGGTTGGGCTTTGCCGTATGTGTGTGTGTATCATGTTCATTCTCTCCACCTGTGCCCAATCACCTGCCCCTGGCTTTTCCCTTGGCAAACCCCAGTCATCTCTACTCACCTGCCGGCACTCCGCTCATCAACCCTCACCTACTTATACTCCCCTGCTTGGCCTGTTCCAGTTGCCGGATTATCATTTGTCCTTTTTCCTCCCCGTGGACTCGTCGCTCTCCTGTGGTCATCTCTCGTGTTGACCCTCTGCGTTGCACAGTTTTTGCGATTGCCTTTTTATGTATTTTTTTGTGTATGCTTAAGTGCCCAGTAAAAACCCTTGCATTTTACCTCTCATTGTGTCCTGTGTCTAAGTCTGCGCCTGAGTCTCTGCTCCAATCCTAAACCCACACGGTAAACCGCGAACCGTCACACTATGTGACACGATTGTCACAATATGCAACAAATTAGAGAATAGGTTGTCATCAACATAATGAGGAAAAGTGGACAGTACATTGAAAATGTCCACCAATGAAAAAACACATTGTTCATATTTAACATATAGGCCAAATTTTCAATGGTGTTCCCTACAATTTCCGCTCCAAGCAACTGGTGCATGATTGATGTGTTTAATGGGTTTTTTTTTTCTGCACACTGTAGCGACGTCCCACTTCTTGATTTATGATATAAACACAGTGATGCTACATGAGGTATGTCACTCTAGGGGATGCATTGCAAGATTTTATATTACCTTATTTCACTCTATTATCATGTACCACAATTTAATCTCCCATTGACTGAAAAACAATCCAATGCATGTATGTAATATTTCTTTAAAAAAGCCAGTTCTGTGAGCAAAATCCTAATTATTAAACAAGATGGCCGTTGTGTGTGATGGTGGGTTTCAAATGTGTGTATTTGTCGTGTGTGTGTGTGTGTGTGTGTGTGTGTGTGTGTGGTAACTGGTTCATCTTAGGCTGGTCACCGCCCCTGCTCTCACGCATTGTGAATCATGAGGACTGGGGGCTTGAACAATAGGAGAGTCTCCTGTAGGGGGGATTGCTGGCGTGTGCTTGTGTGTCTGCGTGCATCAGTGTGTATCTGTGTACGGGAGTCTGCCTGCTGCATCGTCCGTCTTCCTCTCCTTGTTCCCCTGGGAGGCCGTTAGGGTTTTCATGTCGTCTTTTTTCTATGTAGGACACTGCTGCCTGCTTGATGTTTGAGTTAAGGGGGGTGGGGTGCTTTAAGACGCTGCTGCGCCTTCTGTTTTTTGGAGGAGCCGAGATATGATTCAAAGCCATGACAATCGGATGCTGAGGAGAACAACTATTTTGGGTACAACGGCAGCTCACCAAACACAGGATGTTCTGAGTGAAGACGGTTCAGCTCATTGCACATTAGAAGAAAGACCGAAAGCGTAGATGGGGGGGTTAGGACTGGGATGCTATGCTGATCTCCTGAACCGACAATATCGCGATACTTGCATGCTGATGCAATGTGTTTTGCAATTTCTTTTTTTCAGTATTGCGATTCTACACGTATTGCGAGACTTTCACTTTGCAAAATCTCTAAATTGATGCTGCAAAAATTTAGATTTTCAGCATTTATGTTGTCAGAGATGTCCTGAAAGTCAAATACATCAGTCATAGTCAGGAATAGAGCAATGTGGTTTTCCAGCACCTGAAGTATTCATACATGTAGGTATTTCAAGGGACTTGTATATTGTGGGACTTTTACTTTGGAATATCTCTAAATACAGATAAAATGCTTGGTTTTGTGTTGTCAATCCAAAAGGTTTTCCATGTAGTGAGCAGACAATTACTAATCATCATTTATCTGCGTCATCACTGAGAGCTGTTATCATTTTTGCACCCCGAATAAACCCAGCTTTGCATTGTGGGATTGCGGAGGGCAATTTGAGAGCAGCTTTGTTCTGGGAAACTCCCCCTGACTGATGTCCTCACAGGCAGCAGGAATAGATTGTTGAGTAAGGTCACCGGTTGCAGTCCTCACAACTGCTCCACTCGGGTGCAGCCAGATGCACGGTGGCAATATCATTTAATACACGTTCATGGCGACTTGAGTCCGCGTCCCGTCGCGGCTCTTTAAAATAAGTGAGCTGTGGGATCTGATCGGCAATAACGTGGCAGAAGGAATAAGGTCACCCACACTGCTCTAGATGTCCCAGCGCCGCAGACAGAAAAGACGACAGTGAATGAATAGGGAAGTAAAGAGTAGATGATAAGGGGAACATTAAAGGAGGAGGAGATGAAGGGGAATAACAAGAAAGAGGATAAACACATATCATCCAGGGATTTAGGGTGAAGGCAGTAAACTTGCTATCGCAGTGTGTCAAGGATAACCCCACTGCTGTAATGCGACTCGCACAACTCTGTGAGGAAACAAGGAAAGTTGCGCTTGTTACGAAACAAAGTGATTAATCCGTATGGTCAAATAATAGTAGGCTCTTTATATTGTGACTAAGCATTTTGCGGTGGGAAGCGTTGGTCATGGCCAGCTGGTAGATGTTAAACTCCTTAGGGAATTAGCTGCGCCACTATTGGCAAGAAAGTGGATTAGCATTTTAAGATTTTAAGCCTGACTCACCCGTGCTGTTTTGAATCTCTGACAAAAAAAACAAACACATTGTGCCATAACCTAATAAAAAAATGCCAATGACATTAACGATGCACCGTTTCCATCAGGAATCAAAATGCATGAATTGCAAAATGATGTCAAAGCTAGAAGAATCGCTGTATTTCACAACTCATGACTCCCAATCATTAACAGACATACAAACACTGTAGAGGCCAAAAGGTGGTTTGAGTGCCAGGTAATATCATAATAAATGAGGACCACTTAGTTATTTTTCTCTTTCTCATCTACAATCCTTTTTGTCCTTTCTTTGACTGCAGTTCTGGCTCCAAGGAAACACAAAGAGGTCTTTGCCGTATGCATCATCTATGTTCATTAGCGCCATCTTTCTCCTATTGTCCTGCAAGGCTGCAACTGCTTCCACTTTGGTAGTTATCTAAAGATCTACTGTACCTTCGAAACGGCATGACGGCGAGGATCATGAGTAACACAGCGGTACGAAAGTGAGTGTGCGCGAAATCCCGAATGACCTCTTCTTCTTCCACGTTTGCGGGGGGGGAACAGACAGCGAAAGAGGTTGCAGGGAGCCGCACTTCGCCAGCTCATGAGCTGCTGCAGAACACTTGCTTCCATTTGTGAAGCCGTTTGGCAAACAGTGGAGTTATTTCAGCAAATTGAATGGTTTAACTAACAGTTAGTACGCTCTTTTTCTAGTTTCTCATTATCACGATTCAGATTACATGTTGATGGCAGGTGCAAATGGGGCCTGACGGAAGTTCCCATTCTGCCCTCATGCCGACTTACCTAAAGCAGTGTGGAAAGTGACTGATGTTAGAGCCTCGGGGCTTACCGTAGCTGTACAAACCCTGACCTGCTTGCTGCTGAGGTCTGCTGCAAACCAGCATGTTCGACTCTACTGGGATCATTCATAGTCACTTTATTAACTCAATGTTATCCTCATTTTTCTGTTGTAAAACCACAGTCAAATAAAGCAAAGACGAATAAAACTACGTCACAATATGCTACATACAGTCAGGCTTTTGCCAGCGTGTTTCTTAAAAGTCACCGGGCAGCCATTAAGCAATGATGTTGATGTGTCATCAACCAGCATTAGCGTTGCTGTAGTGCTCTTGAGGCTCTTCAGGCTCAGGCAAATGCATTCACCTCAGTCAGAGCGAAAATTCAGCTTTCAAGGATTTCATGAAACGCCTCTTACGCTGCATCTACATCACTGCTGTGCTATTTTGAAAAAGGCACCGCACACTCCGGGTACGTGCTTGCCACCGAGGCCTTGGCACTTGCTGATCAAGGCAGTCATGAAATGTTTTGATATGATTTGATATGAGCATTCGCAAATTTGTGTGTTTTAAAAAAAGTCTGTGGCGGCATGGAGTGTATGTGAGTCACTGGTTCTCAAATGTCAGGGTTGTTGCTCAGTAGAGACGATGCCCGGACTCCTCATAGCATTATTATTGTCGTACCTTGCCATGTGTGAACCTGTATGTGCGACAATTTTCCATGCGGCGTAATGAGCGCGCCACCGCTCGGGAGAATGAAACTTGATTATGAATAATTCCCTTTAGAAATAAGGAACTAGCAGTGTGCGCTGCCAAAAGCTCGGGGACAGTTGAGCTCGCGGAGGCATGTGTAAGTGTGTCATGTTATTTGGGGACGGGAAGAAAGCGAGAAAAAAAAATAAAAACGTGCGGTGCCACAAGAGTTCTGTGCTCTAACGTCAACACTCGGTGAGAAACTCCTGTGTGTGGCGTCCAGATTGTTTTGCAACACAGCTTTTTTTTGTTGCATCTTGAAGAAAATCGCGACTAACCTTTTAAGCCGTAAATGCCTCGTGGCTTTCATTTGACTGGCGGTTTGCTTCTCTCTTCCTCCTGCCCCACTTTTGAGAGCCAAACCAGCGCATTGCCAAAAAAAAAGTAGTTTTTAGGTCATATTTGGACTGTCATATCACATCAGGGAACCAGCTGTTAAATTGATAAAGTCCCTTCGTTCTTTAATTGAATAATTATCTTAGGAGAGGTTTCTCTCAAAGTTGCGTTTTGAAGTGCTACAGAAATCAAGGTAATTTCGAGCAGCTTATTAATGTCGTTGGTGTAGAGACACTTCTCGTTGACTTGCCTAACGTGAGTGCACTTTTTGGGGTGAAAAGGGAATTGGAGAATAAAGGAGGGGAAGTTAAACGGAGGATTGACAGCTTTCGAAAGACAAAAAGCGAACTCCTCAAACTGCCTGCGCACTCAGACACTTACCCGCTGGTTATCTCACTCCACCCCCCCCCCTCCCCCCCACCACCGTGCAAATGACGACTCCACTCATGTTGCCATAGAAACAGGAGTTACCAAACGCTCAATAATATCTGGATGAAGGGCAGAGAGAGAGAGAGAAAAAGAGATGAGGCTTCAGAGCAGAAACGGTGAATTTGAATCATACTTTGTGGAATGAGGTTGTTCTTTTAACAAAAGTAACATTTTTGAAATCTCCAACAGGTATAAAATCAAAACTCAAACACTAAATAAACTCATGAAAATTAGCTAATGTTAGTCTAGTCTAGAGTTAAACCGTGGCTACTAAAGACAGCCAGCATCGAAATTCTGACGGTCAGGATTTTAAAGGACTATTCCATCAATTTAGAATGGGCACTTTCATACAGTTGCTGGATTCATGAGACAAAAAATACAAAAATTTAATTTTAAGCAGCAGAGGCAAAAATATTGCAGCTTTTAGCCCCTAATGTGAGTCAAGCTCCACACAGGATTTTACACTTCCCACAATGCAACTCAATTGCCAGTCATGTCATGTCCTGTCAAGACTCTCCCTGCCTAGTAAATGCCCAAGACTTTCACCTCCACACCTCCAGTTTGTGATGCAGGCTTTCTGTTGTTACATTTGCAGACTCCCAGCCAAGATATGATGAGATCACCGTGACTTTATCAGGGTTATAATAAGGTATCATCATGACAAGTGAGCTGATCTTGTTGTGTTTACATTGCTGCAGTGCCCCTGAAAAAAAAAAAAACTTTCAGAAGTCATCAAAAACAAATTTGCATTTCTGTTTAGAAAAGCTTTCTGGATTTTGCGATCCGTTCCACAGAATTAACATGTTTGTTCGCTTTGATTTTTTTAGCAGCACTTTGAGTGCGTAACCAATAAATCCCAACCTTATTATGATCAAGGATGGCGTAATTCTGTCATGGCCGGGCAGTTAAAAATGGCAAAGGTTTTGCTCAGCTGCTACCACGGAGATCATCAGATTTCAATACACCACCCATTCTGTCCAGACACACACATTTTGCCTCTAATTACTGTTTTTGCAGTCATTTTCTGTTCTGCAGGAGGCAGAAGATTACATTCAATGGAATATTCAGCCATCATTTCCCATTCCTCTACAGTAATGACAATACTGTTATATTTGCCTTTGTTCCATTCAGCACATCCAGCAAGTACATGTACATTTCTCTCTCTCCCCACTACCACAGACATCACATGCCTGCCCCCCCCCCCCCATGAATTAATCTGTCAGGAGCCAGATCGCAGCGCTCCTCTCTCTCTCTGCTTTTTATCGCCGCTCTGAGGCAACTTCTTAAGTGGGAACAGGCGATAAGATGAGTCGGAGGAATGAGATATCACTAAACTGAGATTTAATTTGTGATGGAATTTCTAAGCATGCGGCGTGACGCGGTGCAGGTAACACTTTGGGGGGTATGAGCTCTCCATCTGGGCAAACAATTGCTCTCCGCCTGTGCAAACAATTCTTAATTACTTCTGTCTGATTAACTGGAGATTTTGACCCGGGTCCCAGACACAAATATGCCACAGGTGTGTGCGGAGCAGCCGCCACAGACACACTTTCTGTTTGCATTATGCAACTGGTTTTGTACCGACACAAGAAAACACTGTAATAATCCGGCTAAGATTGTGCTGTGAGTCTGACAAAGAGGTTTACTCTCTCCAAGATGTTGTCGGGGGATATTCATGTCATTTTGTTACGTGGGAAGCATGGTTCTCATTAAATGCATCACACTTATTCACATTCAAACTAAAAAATGTTGGCCCCTGGCACTACTTTCCCTGAAATTGTTTAGATAGCAGCAAGCTAGGAGCTGCTAGACGGAAACCTCATTTGTCCAAAAGTCTTACTTTTCAGGAGAAGACTGTCTTCTATGAGCCTAATGTTTGTAAAACCCACAGAGTGACTAAAAGCATTGATTTAACAAAAAATAAAAAATTCTGCCCAACAGCGACGTTCACACTTTGAGTTTTACTGAACTTTCCCCTGAAAAGTTTTAGATTCAAAATGGAGTATACTATCTGATCACGCTCCATCAATCCTCTGTGAATAACTCCAAAGCCAGACACGAAGTCTCATGAATTTCCCTGTCTTTATTTGTTCCCCCATCCCAAACGCGGGGACCCCCAAGTTATCGGCAGCTGTGTAGGGCAGCCCCGGGCAGGGCGCTGTGCCTATTCTTGTCGAAAAACATCAAAAAGTATTCATCGTTGACGAACCTGCTTGAACATTCTGTCTTTTATTTAGATGTTTTGCTTGAAAATTTCCAAAAAAGAAACCTTTCATCCAGAGCTGCCTGCAGTATATACCGTTGTCATTCTCGCCAAAATGCTTCTGTTTGTGCTCGTCTTTAAGCAGCTCTGATCAAAAGACGACAAAAATAGCATTGAGATAAAGGAGCCAGATCTGTATTATGCATCACAAAAGAGCTGTAGCGCACCCTTTACCTTCTTGGAATCTTATATTGCAACTAAAGGCATAGCTTCTTATAAGCTGAGGGAGAAGGACCTATTTGTGTTATTTATTGTAGATACACAGCTGCTGTAAACATTCGTAATTCCCCTCGACTTAAAAATGTACAAACAAAGACATACTTTACATGGAGTCTTTGCACCGCTGAGAAAAAGGACCCTGAGTGAAAATTAATTTTGCCTGCATGAGCTTATTTCTGCCAGTAACACTATTATAAAATGATGTTTTGCTCAGGTGTCCTGCACAACATTGCCTTTCATTGGTCCCGTCGGGGGGACGCCTTTGGAATTCTCCACAAAGTCGTTTCCTGGAACTTTTCTTCTCCCCGTCCTCCTCTGCCTCAACCTCTAACCACGTATGATTCGTCCTCCCGTGTTCCTCTCTCGTGTTCCCCTCGGACTTTCAATCTCACAAGTGCTGCCCTGAATGGTTTTCCTTAAATGGAGGTCCCGGCAGTCGCTCCGAATCCAACGGCACCTCTGAAGAGGCTGCGATCCAGTTACCTCCCCCAAAAGACCCAAACCGAACTCCCCTCCTATAATGAGGGACGGTCGCTAATGTCCTGAATCTTAATTTGGCCAGTTCTCTATCTCTCCCCATGGAGATATCGGCAGTGGTGGCGGGAGCGCGATGTGCTTTTTTTGGGATGACGATTAATGACTAGCTGGCCTTGTATCTTCAAGTGGATCCAATTTGCATTTGGGGATTAGATGCACTCGTTCCATGCAACCTCTCTTTGATCGAGCCGGGTTGATACAACGCTTCAGTATCAGGCTGATGTGCAGTGCAGTATATCAGCAAGAAAGAAATGTGCTGCATGTGCTACTTTATAAATTGCCATGGAAATCTTTCAGAGGGCCGTTAGATGGGCACGAATGTACCGTCCAGAAGGGACAAGACGTGAATTCCCCTGCAACAAGGCAGCATCACAAATATGCATTTGTGTTACATTTCCTTCGAGTGCATTTAGCGATGGATGTAACTCCAGCTTGTGCATGTTGTAGAATGAGTATCTGAAATGCTCTGAATAAAAAAAATCCCATTTCAGGGTTCAATGGCTCTTCCAAAGCCGCAAATCCGGACAGCCGTGAAATACGCGCCCTTGTAAAGCTTGTCTGTTCAATCAATTTCCCTATTTTCAATTACTGACATTACTGCTCTGCATGCTACTTTTTTTTCTTTTTTCCCTTTTGTACAAAATGCATTAAACCAGTTTTGGGTCGATCAAGGCTGAGAACAATTCATGTGGCGACAGGTGAGCGGGTGGAGATTCACACTAAAGTACATCGTATTGACTTTGTGTACATTCATTCCCTTTCACGTGTCGCTTATGGCGTATAAAAAGATGACCTTGCAGACTGCAGAAATAAAACACAAAGCTTACATTTTGCAAGCTGCACTGCAATGCATTTGTATTGGGAGCTTGAAGAAAAGATACAAGTGACGTTGCATTGATCAAAAGGTCTTTTACGTTGGTGAAGCTGCGGCAAGGTTTGTCGAGGTGAGAAATTGCCAAAAATGATGCAGTACAAACACAAGAAAGTACCAGCATCAATAATTGACCCCCTATCAAAAATGACAGGTATATTAATCTTTAATACAATGATAACTGTCTGAGAGGTGCAGCACACTGCTTTACAAAGAGGACCTTGGGACTCTTAACATTTATCGGCTCACATTTTGTTTTCGATTATTTTCACTGAGATGAGTCTTCTACATCATCTGCATTATTACTGAGCAAACAAGCCGGCAGGTCCTAATTCAAACTGTGACACCTTCTTTGATTGTATTGCCAGGTCGTATCCACTTCCTGTATTTCTCATTTTGTAGCATACTGCAGAGAAAAAACCTGTCTGATCCAGTGTGTTTGGAAGGACGTGGTGTGTGTGTGTGTGTGTGTGTGTGTGTGTGTGTGTGTGTGTGTGTGCCGGGCACGGACACACAGGAAATGACAGTCCGCCATATGGGCCACCTGCGGTGGTCACACACAGCAAGTCAACCTGGTCACTTTATAAATCTGTTATGTCCAGGCTGGTCCAAACCGGCCCGCTGGGATCCCTCCTCGTCCTCCTGATCAGACAGTCCGCGCCGCATGAGGAGCCTCGCGCGTCCATCGGTCTGATCAACCTCAACACACGTCTCTGCTCTGATTACAGCGCGGTGCCGTTGGGCTGCGTCCAATCACATCCTCCCGATGTGTAAATAAGAAATGGAACCGAAAAAAATCCCACTCTCTCTGCTGGTAAATAGGATGCAGTGAGACATAGAGAGAACACAATGCAATGCATCTATTTATTGCCTCTACTCAGCAGTTTGTGTGGACTAATTGGCACAGACGATTAATTATTATACAACCCAGGACAGGCCATGGAAAATTGGAATTAAATGACTGGCTGACATTGCGTGTCCCAGTTCAGTGTAATAAGCTAAGAAGGATTAATTTGCCTACTTTGGTACACTGCCTGCTGTATTCGTCTTCCCAATGCACTTATTCAGAGCTCAGCAGCACTACTGGGAAGTGAACTACACGTGTTTGGAGGTAAACATTGATGTATATCTAGCAGTTAAAGGGACTCGAGGTGTCAGGATGCACACAACGTTGCCAAATGTTTCCAAGTGTCTGTCAGTAAACCATCTGTCAGAGAACACGGCAAACCTCTCAGCAGCTGTTGTTCGGTGAAAAATAGTCCCTCTTTCAGGCAATGACTAACCATCAAATGTTGATGCAGGGACAGGTGAACGTTTGTTTTCTTTAACATTTCAGTATATCTTACAGATGAAGCCTCATTTTATTTACCCAAAGTTTTTTTTTGAAACTGATCTACTTACTTATCATCTTCAATATTTTATATTTCAATCCAAATGATAGTGGATACCAAACAAAATACAACCTCTGCAAACATTCCAACCCGGTATTTGATGCTTCTAAAAGTCAAGTGTCTACATTTGCCTCCCACTCAGACCCTCCCACTGTCCATGAGAACATGGTTTAGTGCGCTCCTCTGCCCAATTCAATTTCCACGCTCTCCGAAGTCACTCTGAAGGGAGCTGGAGGAAGACGTATAGCACTGTCAGTGTGAAATCTAATCAAGTCCGGGCTTCGCTACCTGCTACGGTCGCTGCTATTCAAAATGGCGTTGTTTGCGTGTCGGTGTTGAGACTCCTAATATATGTGATGTGCAGTCTTTCTGGGGCACGGCCGGTGAATGGGTTTAGCACAGATCAACCTTCCTCCCCTCTCGTCGTTTTCCTCATAAGGGTGCCGATCCGTCTCCCGCCGCCGTAGCCGTAGATTGCATTCCTTAAGGTTTTTTGGAGCAACATCTCCAATGGATTTACATCCCGAGTCCACTCCTCTGTGCCTCGCTCCCTCCCTCTCCATCTCTAAATAATTACTTAAATTAATCTATTACCGGCCAGGCCTCAGCACAGCATTAACTGAAATGCCAGTCTCTACGGGAAAGTGATGCATTCCACTGCAGGTTTAATGCTCAAGGGGGAGCACGGAAAAGGATGTCTTTGGTCTGACGCAAAAGACACACCAGATCCTCTCTGAGATAAGTGATGTGGCGAGGCTACGCGATGATACACTTCAGAGAGTTTTATGTTTTTTTTAGAGTAAATAACAAATTGCACACTTCTGAAGGGCTGCCTTTAAAAGTTCACTGAGGAGTGCCTTCAAAAGTGCACTGGCCAACACTGAAGCGTGATGATCGCTGTCAAAGAGATTGATTGAAATTGGCGGAGCAGCATCAAAGTTATCTGCTATTAAATCTCAAAACCTTTGATCAAATGGATGTAGAGGCTGACGACTGCTGAACGCTCACTTTGTTCGTGTCCCTATGTGGCTCCTTGATCTCATTTTTGACTAACAGCGATGCACACACAGATTTCTTTATTGCCTTAGTATCAGTCGCAGAAGCCTCGGCAGTCTGCAGCTACCAAAAGGGAGAAAAAAAGGCCTTTTTGGACTTTATTTTACTTTGTAGCCGTCAGAAGTTCGACAGTGCGTTTAAATTACATTTTTATGCTTTATTCGCTTCACTAGTATGTTTGCTGAGGGTGTAAAAGAAGTATGCTTCAACGCTCAGCATCATGGTGGCCCGTGAAAAGCAAACAAGTCATGTTTGTCTCCCTTGCAGCCCATTACTTTCTGTTATGAGGAAATGAGTTATCATTTTTTTGTGCTTTCGGTTCCTTAGTCTCATCAACAGGTTGTATAAATGGGTTGTTGGTTAGCTGCCTGAAATAAGGTTTTTGGTTGACACAGGCTTAAGAGATTTGAATGTTCCGTTATACAATATGAAATATGTCAGTAAATACCCCACTTGTGAATTTTGAAGCTTTTAAATGTCTTAAAAAAGGCGGTTATGGGACTACTAAACGCCATCCCACTGACTGGTTCGCCTCCACAGCCTTCTTGTGTATACTTGCGACCATGCACTTTGTTTGCAGCGTCTAAAAGCAGCATATATTCAAGTTGTAATGAATGAGTTGTGTGTTGGCTCCTACTTTAGTGTGAGGCATATTGATATTCAGCAAGTCTGCATTGGAAAAAAAATAATGGGTCACTTGATCATCTCTGAAAACAGCCTTTAAGACTATTCCAAAATGACTAATATAAACATGTTTCTGATCTGCTTCCCCTAAAACTACGAGGTTACATTTTGGGAAAGTTTCCCATTTCCTCATCTCTCCAATGTGTGCTATCATGGCCATTAATAATACACTATTAACATAATGTACGTGAGTTTGAGAATTTGGTTTAATTCCAATAACTAACACTTTAAAAAGCATACTTACTAGATGTGAGCATCAGATTGAGTTCAGAAGGTGTTATTTAAGATGGTTTTCATCTCCTCACACAAACCAAACGAGTCAACGATACAGAATAATGTACTTGGTGGGAAACACACTGATTATACTGTCAAATAGAGGCAGAAGCAAGAAACTTCTACTTCTCTGTATAAGTTGGATGTAAACAAGCTTTTGCAGCACTTTCATCCTTTGATTGGGTCAACAACGCCCCGAGTGTTAGCCAGTAATTTTACCCACACACACTTCTAGCTGCTCGGCTTGAGGGACTTTGGAGGGAAGAAGAAAGACACTTTAAACAATCAATGCCGTCTCCAGAGGAATCCATATTCTCCATCTCTGTGTCCGCAAGATATAAAACATCAATTATTGTGTCAAATTTTATTCAGAAGTCAAGAATGACAAGTAGGGCATACAAATGAGGCCCGGATATACACACACACACACACACACACACACAGGGTCATGCAGAAAATGTACCGCAAACACACTTAAGCTCTCTTGCAATTTCCCTCCCCCTGTCTTTGCCTCCGACACAAACACGGCGTCCCACGCACGCACAAATTCGCATTCACCCCCAAAAGCAATTCTTTTTTTTTTTTTTTTTTAAAGGGGAAGGGGGGGGGGGGGGGGGGGGGGGGGGGGGCGTGGAGCGCAGCTCGCCAGCTAACGTGCATAATGAAAAGTGCAAGCTCTGTCATTTTCTGCAGATAAAAGTGTTCTGATGAGAGTCGGAGACAATAGCGGCACATTAATCTCCTTGACGTGCCCAGCTTTGGCTTTAAAACACTCACACTCTCCCCCCCCCCCCCCCCCCCCATCCCATTCCGAGGACCTCTATCTATCTAGAGCGATGCACTCCGAAACTACGTTAGGAGCTCGCTCGCAAGCACACACGCACACACACAATACAAAATGCACCTTTGCAAACATTTCACACAGAATATAGTAGTAGTAAATGTAGAGTGCGCACAAACACAATCTTTTTAAGAACTGTATTGTAATGCGACAATGAAGCAAAATAACATGCACAACAAACCAATGCAACAGGTTTACCGAATATGATTCCTTCTGAAGTTGTTTGATTCCAACAAATAAACTTAAATCAGCATTCACAGATTTTTTAATTTTTTTTGCTGTAAACACACAATTGAAGTATTAATGTTGCAGACTGTAAAACCAAAACAATAAGCTGAAAGATGCTAAAAATCTCTGAAAGAGCTGAGGGGACCTGCAGAGCGGGTTCACCACTACAAAAGTTGTTTTGATCCAATGTGGATTAATTTGAGCACTTTTAAAGTGATGCAGGGAGAAATTACTCATACTCCACTAAAAGGCAGTGCAGTAGAAATACTAGCCAATGAGACATACGCTGATCTGCTTTCACATCATCCCAATCCGCATGTAAATAAATGTAACAAACATTTGTCATTGGCGTTATTGATACTTGTTTAGAAGGAAGTAACATTTGCCCGCCAAATTCAGATGAGTTTGTCTGTGATTAAAAAAAATAAACACATTTAGGACGTGTGCGCGCGCACAGAAAGGCTTGTGTTTCTCGTGGCTTATGTTCACAATGTCATGATCTTATGATCATATATGCCTCCAGCATGCACTGATGAAACTATTTAAAGATGATACCAAACCATCCACTGCGATTTTCCTTTTTTGGGGGGGTTTTGACCTTCACAGCCGACTGGTACTACAAGCTCGATAAAATGAGCCTGCAAGTGCCCTTTATACTTCTGTGTGTTTCTTTCTAATATGCTAAGCAGGGAAGATTCATCTCAATATACACGCATGGCATATGCAGTTTGTGTGACTCATTTCTTCTACAGTGGAAGGCCCACAGTCATATGATATCCAATATCAAGGTATATATGGTTACTGTTTTTTTCTCCCCCTCTGTTGCTTTTTAATCTTCCGTTGCCAAGTGATGTTCGGCTTTCAGTGGGCAAGTAACGTTTTGAAGGACAGGTTGGATTATTTTGTGCGCACTTCCAGGTGTCTCTGGCTTCATCCTGTACAATGGCGACGGCTCAGAATGGCTGAGCTGCGAAAGATAGGGTGATGTTTGTGCTGATGCCTTCCCATTCCGTTCTTTGGGGGCGATGCGATCTGAGGCCTCTGACAAAGCGCACAGGGTTCACGATTCAGATCTCCTCAGCGGGTTTTTTGTGTTTCCTTTCTTCCTCGGCTTCCTCTGAAGTCGAACACCGCTCCTCACAGTTTCGGCCATTTTGCTGCTTGCAGCGGCGCACCGATCTACATTCGCATACCTCAGCAGCAGCTCGGTGCCGCCAGAGTCCCCTTTTGTGCGGCTGAAAGCACGTCGCCTTGCTCAAGGGCATCTTTGTGTTTTTTCAAAGAGTTACTCATTCCCTTCAGTATTCAGAAAGTACATTATGGATTAAAAACTGACATAGTCCCAGTTTCTGAAATCGGCGCACAGCAAAAGCCAAATATCAATACAAGTTGCAGAATCGATAAGGCACACCCAGTGCACAAGCAGGTAACCTTTTTCAGACAGTAACATTTTCAATCCTCGCTGATACATTGCCGTTATTTTAAACTTTCCCCCAAATGACTGGTCACTTTTCGATTTCGGGGAAAAGAAATGGCTTGTGCAAACCATCGGCCAGTTTTATCTGTTTTCAACTGTAAACCTGCTTTTTGCATCATCGCACCGCAGTTCATTCTAAACAGGAAATAGCATGATGTCCTTATAAGGACATGGAAAGATGTCTCATGCATTGTAAAACGACTCATCTCAGCTTCCCGGTGGGGGTCTTTGACCTTCACTGGCGTGTTCCTTCAATAAGATGAGTTTACTGCCGACCCCCTAGCTGTGCTTCTGTGTGACTGGCGAGGCGAAGGAGAGCTCATAGGAAACTCCTAATGTGGCCTCTGACAAGTACCTCCAACCCGGCTAACGATGACAGAGGAACTTCTCACACAATCAGCCACTGCATCAGTCTCCCGAGGAGAGAGAGCGGGGGGCTGGAGTAGGAGAGACAGGGCGTGCGCAGGTCAGAGGGGTTGATATGTCTGTCTGGCAGAGCATGCACACCTCAAGGGCACCTTAGTCCATGCAGCGACCCTTCGGTTCCCCAAGCCACGCCCCCCCACGGACTGAGCTACATCCACCACCTATGTGGGACTGGCATTTTGTATCAAACATTAGTTTTTCTGTGAAAGAAATGTTCCAAACGTTGCAGTTTTATTGAGTTGCAATGTGAAATGTTGGGTAAAATAAATGAAAAATATAGCTCTTGATCTATTGGGTCTTAGAGTTTCTACATTGTTGGCTCTATGAAGCAATCAGCAACAGATCCTCACAGAGGCATTTTGGAGCTTTAGTGATCGCCTTAAACTTGTGAATTCAATGAAATTCTCGCTCCTGGCCGGCAACACATTAATGAACTTCAATAGAAAATAGAGGCAGTGAGTGGAGCCCATTCCTTTCTTTGTTTTGCTTTAAGATTTAAGGGTAGAGGTTTGAGTTTCAGGCATGTGCATTTTTACAAAGCTGCATCCTGAATTTGAATAAAACAGAAATATACTGTAATTGTTTGTGGTAATTTAGGAGTGGAGTCTTTGTTATTTTGTCAGCTTGTCATTTCAGCATTGTGTGAATGGTTCCATTTCTGTGTGAATGCTATCACCACAGAGGCCCAGTTTGTAATACTTTAAATATATAAAGATTGCAGTACATTTCAAAAGCATAATATTAACCTTTTTACTCTATAAAAATTAAGAGCTTGTGTATAAAAAAAAACAACAACAAAGAATCAGGAGCTCCGTTCAATAAACCTATTTTTCTTACATTTCTATTTGGACAAATCCTCTGGGAGCCAGAATCACTGTTACAACTTGCATCACATGACTGTGAACAGTATGCCTGCAAGCCTCTGACGACTGTTGGCAGCAAAACCAGAAAAGTTTGTTTTCACTCGTCTTCAGCTGTCAGCTCGCATTTAAAAATCAAATCTGAGAAGCCAGTCGGTATGTAGCCTATTGCTATTTCATAACGGGCCCGTCTTGCTTAGTCAGGCTGCCTCTTTTCTCCTCTCTCTCTCTCTCTGTGCATTTCATCTCTCTTCTTTCACTCCTGTCTCGTTTTGTCTGCGTCTCTAGCCTTTCCTTCCCACGTCTCCCCGTCTGATTCCTTTCACTCTGTCACTCTCCTCTCATCCCGCTTAACAAGAATCTCTCCTGTTGGGATCCGATCACGGGAGATGATGTCAGCCAAGCCTCATCGCAGCTATATATGATACGTGGGCACGTGGTGTAAACACGTCTCCTCTCCGGTGCTGCGGGCGAAGCCGGTTTTGTGTTGTCCGTGATGTCGTAAGTGTTGTTAATAAGAAGAACCAACCCCCCCAAAAAACATCCAGGGAAAATAATGAATCATTCCTCAGCTCCACTCTGACAGGGTCTGTGTGACGAAGACGCACACCGTCACACACACTCTCTCTCACACACACACACACACACACACACACACGGTGGCAGTGATATTTAGATACAGCAGGGTGCAGTCGTTCTGTTCTCGGAGCCTTGGAAGATTGCGATTGGTGGCGCAGCAGACTTCAAGGCAGTGGCTGTGTCCCTGGGGATAAAGTCATGCGACAGTGTGTGTATGTATAACGAGAGAGAGAGAGAGAGAGGGAGAGAGATTGCAGGGGCATGTGAGGGAATGTGTTTATTTATCCACATGGAAACCTGCAACGAAAGTCAAATGTGAATACCGGCCTTCCGGTGAGTTGACACACGGATGTTTTGCATCTTGCTTTTCAGTCCATTGGCGTGAGGCTGTTTGTCAAAACATTCTTTGCTCTTGCTCTGCAGTGCACTAGAATTTGTTTTACTCCCCCCCCCAATTAATTCAATTAAACAGTCTTTTTCTGACTGATAGTCTAAGTCTCGGCAAAAAAAGAACGAGCACCAAGAGGGGGGAGAGGCATTAGCATAACTGTCACGGCTAATCTCAAATCATCGCAGGCAAGGAAGTCTGAGCCGAGTGCCAAATTAACAATGGAAGTTAACTTGGCCAGTGAGATGTAAGCCTGTAGTCAGAGGTAAAAAAAAAAAAAGCCCAAATAGCTCTAAACGCTGTGCTCTTTGCAATCGTTATGATAAATAGCAGACAATGATATGTTCCTGTTCAGCTGGCAGAGCTACAGAGCTGGCATGGACCTACTCTGAGTCTGGATGAGAAAAAAAACATACCGACATAGGACATTTGTTTTATTCCACTTGATTTCTCCCTCGGTGTCACAGATTCTGCACCCAAAACCATTCTGCACTTGGCTAAAAACCAACAACGCAGCTGTATTAGAGAATGTAAATCGCACATAATGAATTATATCTGTGGAGGGCTGTAGTCTGCATAGGAAGTTGCAAAGTATTAGTAAAGAGTCAGAACGGGGCTTGTGCCCTCCTCGATGAAATGCCGACCAATTAAAAGGGAGGTTTGGATAAACTTGAGGTTAACAGATGAGGCCGGCGATATTCTCCAATGTTCTCATTGTCAACAACAATAGATCCTACAAACAAATATTGCCCGTGATGCAAAAGCCATGCTGGATCTTATTCCTCCGTGCCATAGAACTCCATTGTTGTGCAAAAACTTTTAGAAACACGTCAAGGAGCCACACCGATGCTTCTTCATGCAGCCACTGCAGTTTATTACAGCAATACTTCTGGGTTTGTGCGAGGTACTTATCCATAGTCACTGTATCACCTGCAGTAAACGGCGGTCGGTCGGCAAGCTCCCTGTTTGAAAAAAGGCCCACCTAAATAAAATAAAAAATCAATGTCGGTGTATGGTGCATTTAGAATATTTTTGAAGTGAAACTCATCTATACTGTTTTTGTTAACCGAGTCTGTTTCCCTTCGCTAAGGGCTGTTTGATGGATAAAGTGGTGAAATATAATAATCCACAGCTGAAAACAGTCCCCAACAAATGTGCATTTCTTTCAGCAATGTTTGCTGATATGTCTCGTTCAGCTCTCGTTCATTTTCCCCCTTTATTAATCCTTTTTTTTCCACAAATGAAACTGTGACTTGTATTTGAACTTGTTTTTTTTTTTTTTCTTCACTGAGCATTGATGGAAAAACTGCTCAGATTCTTTACTTCACTGAAAGCACGAATGTGTCAACGTTAAAGTACTGCATGTATAAAAAAACTTCTATATTAATGTTTTATAACTATTTAACCTATTTTGAGCTAATTGACATAGAAAATAACCTTGATTCAATTAATCAATCAATTGATTGTAATTTAATTTTGAATTTCCTCAGACCTAATGACGCTGTTAGTTGTGCAGTTAAAACAGAAGAGCGTGTTAAATTCATTAAGTGTGCAAACTAATAATTCCGTATCATCACCATGTTCTTCGTCGCCTGTCTTACAGCACTGCTTCCCTACGCCGGCACATTCTGGACAGCTCTCTTAATAAGTCAGCAAGTGTGGCGGGCTAAAAATACCACAAAGTTCAACCATCGCTGAAGAAGCTTAAGAGGAGGCGCTCGGTTTCTCACCTCACACGGTCAGGAGGCTGTGCAAAAGCTGCTAATGCTAGCAAGGCAGCACAGGGTCAGGTGCCGAGATCCGTCACCCGTCTTTACTCTGGTCTGCCAGAGCAGCAGGAGGGCAGCCTCACTGTCCTCGCAATTCTCTTGCACTCCATCAAACGGTACGAGTCACTCCATTACACTACGCACTGTACACATGGACTAGTGTTCTGGCACCTTCCAGTCCGGTCAGGTTTAGTTGGGTTAACCTCCGGACTGGAATGGAGTCAGAGTATTATCTTGGTAAACTGAAGGCAGCTCATAAATGATGAAGAAAAAAACAGATGAGGCTGAATCAGGTCTCAAATCTGGAATTATAAGTCGGCCTCATGCTGGTATGGGCTGGGTGAAGGTCTTCGTTTTCAGCCCGTGCAGAATCAATATTGATTCATCATAATTAAGTCC
Organism: Anarrhichthys ocellatus; assembly: GCF_004355925.1. NCBI lineage: Eukaryota > Metazoa > Chordata > Actinopteri > Perciformes > Anarhichadidae > Anarrhichthys > Anarrhichthys ocellatus. The sequence continues at coordinate 2,842,659 of NW_022280042.1, forward strand.
AGCCCAGTTTTGAAAATCCATGCCTGTAAATTACTCACTTATTTCATCACAAAGCCTTTGTTTGAATTGCAATTCAATGTTTAAAATCTTGCCTTTTTTTTTGTATAATTATCATTGTTTCATCGCAAAACTGAAACTCATGTAAGTTGACTCTGTCTTACATGTTAGGCACTTTGTAATAGGTTCAGAATATGCCACATCAATAACTTGTGTGGTTCAAATGGGGTCAATCTGAGCATTCCCGCAGGATATGAATGATGCGCCGTTGCAGTTACAATTGGAGGGGCATTGGGAAATCACTATGTATCTTTAAGAAATTCTTTACATTTTATACCGATTCAAAAATACATTTAAGTGCTGTACTGAACATTTTTTAGTGTTGTGAAACAGTTGCAAAAACAAAGAATAATGTAGTTATATAATATTGTCCCTTTGGAGACTCCATATCAATAGGGTAGAATGGATAACAGCCTAAAAAGTCAGAGCGATATTCTCTGTTTTCAGTCGAGCTATCAATCATTTCAATAAGTTAGGAAATAATCAGACAACATCAGATAGGTGGTGATCATGAAGTCCCAGGGAGTTTGTAAGGTTCTCATGGGTCTCTGGTCTTTTATCAGCGTGGGCCCTGGGGCATCTGCAACACAAGCCTGTGTATCATTCTGTTCAGAGTAGATATTGCCTCTTGCCTCTGTTTTATATTTCTCCATCAACGTTTCCCCAAGTGTCATTTGTACCGTTTCAATGAAAAGAGAAAAGTCCAGTGGGCTGGACTGCCCACTGTCCTATAAAGAATGAAATAGTTGGCTTCAGTGAATAACAGCCTTTATTGAAGGAAATTGACTCTTTGCCTTATTGAGCACAAGAAATGCACAGGAGAGTAATTAATTTGAATGGCAGTCAGCAGTATGGGTTTGCTTTTCAAAGCAAGACTTTCAAAGAAGCCATGGAGTGCCCAATGTACAGGTGCACTGGCCACAAAAAGCCTATTTTTGTTTTTTGATTTGGCAAAAAGGAACAGAACAAAAAATGAAGCATATGCCAAGCATGAACAAATTGTTGGCACGGTGTTATGTGCCAAAGTGCACCCAGGGACAGAAAACATGAATAGCAGGATTTCTAAACAGCACAAATTGCAGAGGCCAAATGATAATACTTCTCTGATTGTCTAAGTCTTACAAACAGATGTTTATGAAGCTGCCATATGGGGAAACCACTTGTATCCAAGATGCAGTTGGATTAGAGGTGCGCATCCAGGAGTTCTGCACAACGGAGGTTTTAAATGAGCCGGGGAGACGTGTTCACTTTTAGAATGTCAAAGGATCTCTTCAACCCACTGTTTAACGTGATGGTGAATCTGTAATACGTGAACTGCCCTCCCAGGGAGCCATGCGCTCTGATGATTGCCCTGCGTGATCACATTACGCCCCTCGAAGACGAGGCCATTTTACAGCATCTGCTCCCTATGGCGAGAGCACTGTGTTCCACATGTTCCAATGGTGTAGATAATAGTGCCCCAATGACTGACAGCAGATGGAGCCAACTGGAGGAATGAACAAGGAAAAAAAAACAGCATAGTCAAATCAGTAGCCAAACCAAATGAACCAAATTACTCAATAATAATAAAAATAATGTCATGAATTGCTTTTGATTGACATTGGAGCATTGTGTACCATGTGGGATGGGACACTCATATTATACAAATACAGCACCAAAACAAAAGCACACTGTCTTTCATTCAAACGAGTGAGAGATAAAATACCAACTGCTTAACAGTGCACATTAACGTGATTGCTTGGAAATGTCAAATAAGAAAGAAAAAAAAAATGTTTGATCTTACAAGAGACCAATCAGATCAAAAAAAAGCCTCCTGGACAAAGTTCAGAGGCAGCTCAAAGAGAGAGTGTGTTTTCTATCCGTCCATCTGTCTTTATCAGCGGTTGCAGCAGGCGAGTCAAAGTCCTCCTGCCCAGCCACGTCCTCCAGGGGAATCCCGAGGCTTTATACCCAGCCCAGATAGGACACGTAATCCCTCCAGTGTGTTCTGGGTTGGCTCGGGGGTCTTCTCCTGGTTGAGAGTTCAAAGAATACTCCCAGAAAGAGCTGTCTGGGAGACATCCTCATCAGACGTCCAAATCCCCTCAACTGGCTTTTTTCAACATGGAGTTCTAGTTGCCCGAGCTTCTCACTCTGACCCTCACCCTGTTCTCCTCCGTCCTTCACCGCGGACAATTACATCAGTCTTGTCTCTCACTTGTGGACAAAACCCGCAGATACCTCACCTCAATCGGGGAGAAATTCTGTCCCAACTATTTGATTTTGCTTAGATTTTCCACAACAGCAAAATCATCAGTATTTCACAATCCTAATGTGAGAAACACACATTGTCTTTTTGAAACAGGGTTTCCATTTCACTCCACAGGCATTTTAAATCAATGCTAATTTACTGTAAATGTCCACCAATTAAAACTTTGCTGTGTGAAGTTTGATCAAATCTTTCAATACTCGCAATTATTTACCTTTCATCCCACACAACGCAGTATTAGATGTGAAAAGCTGTAATCAAAGTCGTTGATTTCTGCAAGGGTGAAGGGCTCGACTGGTGCAACAGCAAGCCATCAGCTAATCTCTCTAAACAGGGACAAGAGGCAACGGGACAGGATTTTAGCATCGGACGCGTTCTGGTTTTCGTTGGTAATACTGACTAACAAGCCATCTGGGAACCCACCAGCTATCATCAGACGATGATTTAGCATTTTACTGGTTGGAAATGAGCTTGTGAACTGGCTACTTGTGAAACACCGCAGTTGTAGACGTATTCGGTCAACTCCAACTCCAGTCTTGTATTTCAAGTTGCTAAATCAAACTGTAAACAATAAGCAGTGCACGGAAGAGGAATTATTGGCACACATATCTGCTAGCTGCACCGGAACACCGGGGATATAGCACCTTGTTCCCAAAGGCTTATCAGTCGTCGGTCTGAATCCGAGATTAGAAATCAGCCAACGCCTGTCCGTACAGAACTGTGGCAGCTAAAGCAGCGTGCCATCAGAGAGGGCATTTCTCATGAATCGCCTCTTCTACTTAAACCTGCCCCCCCTTGTTGCTGTCAAAAGACTCCCGAGAGCTCGATTGTGCAATTCGCCAATGTGTCTGGACATAAAAACACATTTCTCATTTTTACAAAACCCTGGTCAAAGTGGGTTATTGCTGTGCAAGGGCGGTAAAAGTAACATCAATTCGACCATCCACTCAATGTGTCTTATGTGAAGTACACAGCTACAATGTTGAGGCTCTGTAAAGCTGCTGCCTCGCCCTGAGCGCAAAACTATACCCAATCAATATGGTTTAAAAACCCATGCTGTCAATCCTTTGTTTATGAGCCAGAAATATGACTTCCTTAATTGTAGGCAAAGCAAGAGCTGAGGGCGGTCTCCTATACACACACACACACACACACACACAGCTCGCAGCCTTTCTATAATACGTTTATACCAGAGCTTTCACTCCTGGGTAATCAATCTGTAATTCATCATTATTTATCTAGCGCGCCAAAAGTCCCAGAGGACTCCGGCACATGCACACAAGTTGACACACATGTACAGCACAAACACACGGCGCAACTCGCATGGGAACGGGCAGGCACATGCACACACAGACAGACCCCCTGGAGGTGTCTTTGCCCACTTTGAGGTGTTAAGGGATCAGGGTGGAGAGGTAATTACAAGCACAAAGAAGAGTGGGGGACAAACACAAGACAACACTACACTCTTCGGCGTGTGAGGCCTGCAGATAAGACCGATAGAGAGCCAATGAGCGGAATCTTTATACCTGGCACAGGTCAAAAGCTTATCACATGTTGCACATGTAACGCCTTTAAGAGATATGTATATTAAAAGAATCAAAAGCTCCATCTCTCTTGTGGCGCAACCTCAAAGGCTGAATACAAACACTACCTTGCCAGGATTGGAACCCCTCCAACCTTAGCCACCTCCAACTGAACGTAACTGTGTTTCTGGTGGAGCTTGAGGGCTGTTTGCAGCTCGGCAGTAAGCTTAGCAGCCAAAAGAAAGACGCCTTTTATCCACTCCACTCTGTGAACTTTGGAAAACAAGTCTATGAATCACTTACATGACTTAAGTTCAAGGTGAGGTGTGTCAAAGAAGATATTCCTAAAGATAAAAATAAAAGAGAAGGCATTAAATTACTTTTAAGAGATGAAATTATATTTATGTCAGCTATGCTAACTGAAGGGTGTAGTTCTTAGTCACCACTTTGGTCCAGACTGAAACATCTCTATTGGATGAGACATCCATGGGTACCCGAGAGGATGAAGACGGACATGCTTTCCTCAGTCAAAGGGTGTCCAGGAATGTTGTGTTTGAACAGTTCCGCCGTATATATCCATATACAAGGGGACAAAAGGACATATTTCATCATGTTGTGAGCTGTCCAAATGTCATATACTGATTGCATGTGTGGAGAATTTCAGTATTAAACACATTATTAGTAGGATTAAATAACACCCCTAGTGGTGAGTAGAAGTGTCACAATAATAAATGTTAGTCACAATATGTTTCCATATGGAATGTATTATAGGTTTACAATATTCTTACTTATAGAGGATATTATGTTACAGTATATTAACTCATTGAATGTATTAAAACACTAGTTTTGAGGGTCAGATAGGGATTCTGAGTGAGGTGTCAGACATGCAGCAGCAAATGGAGGCGACCTCATCGATGGAGGATGGGGCCAGTGGGATGGTCAAATGCCAAGCTGACCAGCAGGACAGAGAGGAGGAGTCCAAAATGTTTTGCGAGGAGCCAAGATGTTTTGCTAAGGGATCGATAATGGGAAGCGACAGAATTCAAATGGAGCCAATCACTAATCGCCACGGAGGGTCATTCACACGTTTTATGACAGTATCGGACACTTTCCGACTCTCAGGGGATACAAAAGACTGTTTTAGGGAGTTTACCTCAGATCACTGCAGCTCTCATTTTCAGCTAACTGGACGCGCCGGACTGTGAGGAGATGCGTGTATGTGGTCTCTGCTCTCGAGAACATTACTATTGATAGTTAATTCAGTTTGTAAGTGAACTTTGTGTAGTACATTAAATATTGTTTTAATTTGAACCGGATCTAGCTCATTCTTCTGATGCGCGTGCGCAGTAAGAAGCTCGCAGCAGAAGAGTACCTGCGGCATGTGAAAATCAAACGATATATGTCTCGCTGACTGAATGAGCTGTTTCTGAGTCAGTTGAGTGTGCGATTATTCACCAAGGACGCCTCTACTGCTCGATACTAAGTTTGCATAAAGCAACACCACCTCCACAAAGACCATCTTAAGTGAACTACAATCCACCTCTAGAGGTCTCAAAGTACACAGATCCATTCATGGCACACAGCGGCCACAAGTGTGTGTTCCTTCAAAGCCGAAGAATACATAAGAGAAAAAAAAAAAGCCCATCGTTTGAGTCCATTATAGCACAACCAATGCATCAACAACATTTACGTCGCATGACTTAACCAGTCTGATTAAATGTGGACCCATTGAGAGAGGAAAAACTGTGGTTTGAACTTGAATGGCTTACCCAGTTAGCCATTAACTGCAGTGACATAATACAGCACCACTCGGGCTAATATAATTCCATTAGTGGCTCAATCCTTCACCATTACACATCCCCTGCCATGGATGGGGGTTGCCTTACTGCACTATGAAGCTAGTGAGGCGAACCCTGGCTTGGCTCGGTGACAGCAAGGACCGTTTGTTTATGGTCGTTGCTAATTAAAGAACGAGGAAGAAGGCGGGTGAGACGGAAAAGTTGCACATCCCTCCTGCTGACCAACAGCCATGTGTAGCGTAGCATAGCATAAGTGAGGGGATCTGCCCCTCCCCTCTCCCTACCAGACTGGGAGCCACTGTGTGTCTCACTAGCTGTTCCAACTGAACCCTGCACATTCCAGCTGGTTTCTACTTGTTCCGTTTGTTTGTAACTCAACCCACGTAGGGAAAGATTTAAACGTGCTTCACACTGTATTCCTTCTAATTAGAAGTTCAACAGTTTGAGCACGACACAATTCGACATAGCATTGGCTTTGTGGAGCAATGTTGCCATACTCCCAGTTCAAAGCGGTATACCGTTTATCATTAATAATATGAAAAAAAGCTTATTTCATTTTTACTTTGGTTTAGCAATGACCTTTAAATATTTAAACATCACAAGTAGAGTGTCAAATTCAGCGAGGAGTCACCTGAGCCGAGTTATTGAGATTCAAAACGCAGTGTGCGAACAGTTACAGTACACAGGCCCCCCCCCCCCCCCCCCAAACAGTCGGCTATATTTCTCAGACGAGTTCTCCAAGCAGCTATCCATCATTCACTCAAAGTACGACGGAATGAGTGTTACAGAAAATTCGGTTTTGACAACCCTGCTGACTCAAATGCACAAACAAATGCTGTATGCGATGCGAGTTCACACTCTTGCATACACTGTTTCTGATCATTCCTGTGTGTCGGTAGCAGTGTAATAATAAATACAGTGCGCATTGTATCCTTTAAAAAGGTCCCTGACTGCCCATTGCCTATAGATGTTTTTGTATTTTTATCTTAAATCCTTCAGTCTGTTGTGTGTACGTGCGATGTGTGTGAAGTATCCGTTTTTTTGAGTTGTTACGATTTGGGATGGTTTCCATGACAGGTTTCAATGAGGAGGCTCAGTAGGTTCCCTAATGATATTCCCATCAAAGTTTCCAATAAAGCCATTAGCAAAATACTCAATTTTGTAACAATTCCTTGTTCTCAGTGGGGAGTACGACAATCTTCTGATACATCACACATCCAAAATGTTTTTCTCCAAAGTTAAGATACAGCAGAGAGGTAGTGCACGTGGTGTAATATTTCTCCTATGACCGAAAGTGCCTAGGTGAACGGAGGAGTGCGCTCGCTGTAGCGTGAACGAAACAAAAGGAGTGTAAAAAATGAGTTTTCCTATGACGGAAATAAAAATGGAGAACGGCTGCCGCTCAGACCCCCTCCATCTCTTGCCATCATCCATCAGCCTTGAGATGAAGACTTTCAGGAGATGCATCGTTGTCTGCCAGCTGTTGTCAACAACCCCTCCCTGTGCCCCGTTCTCTGACTTTTGAAAATCTTTTTTTCCTCCACTTTCTCATCTCTGAAAAACGGTTTGTTCTCTCTATGAAACTATTAGAGATCCTGCCATGAAACTGTGTACCGTAGACATTGCACACAACAGTGTATGAAAGAAAACATGACCCTGATGAAAGTTTTCTAATCAGCCGGGTGATGCAGTTGGTCAATGTCTCTCAAAACTGTTTGAAATGACCAAATGTGATCTTTTTCTGAACTGACAGCATTGGTTGAGGTTTATGCAGGAAAGCTATTTAGTCACATTTAGAAAAATATCATAGCTTTGGTAAAAAAATATATTAACGTTCCACTTTGTCTGCCTTTATTCCTGAATGATAAAAGTGCTTGCTGGAGGTCCTCGGTCAGGTAAACAGGTCAAATTATGCATTTGAATGGATGTGCTAATGCTGGGTTGTCAAGGTTGAGTTCTTGGGACTCTTTCCCAGGTTTGATGGATGTGCTAATTCACTCTGAGTGCTCCACCTTGAATGGTTTTGATGCATACTATCATGTCTTTAAATAAATCTGCAACATTTCCCTGAAAGAGATCCGTAGAGTGCTGCAGGGATGATGTATTTTTGTAGGCCAATTTGGAGTTAGCATTGCACTGGTTTCCTTATTTCAGGCATCTAACCAAAAACCCATCCCTGCATCTATATGTGCCTTTCCAGAAATGAAAAGAAAAAGCTCTTCTAAAATGAGATGATGTTTTCTCATCTTATAAGGAAATAATTGATCAAACAGCTTAGAAAATAGCGGTGTAGAGAAAACCACCTTCTACAAGATAGTATTCATATGGAATAACTGCTACTCAGGAAGGTCATGATCCGAACCAGGAGCAGTGTTGCTATAAAAGTCTGATGGACGCTGACTAATCACAGGCCAACACAGATTCTCTGCTCTAATGCATCACGGTGTAATCACTAAACTAAACACATGTCACTGAACGTGAGAATGAAAGGGATTTTTACTTTATAAAAAAAACAAAACGCTAATGGCTTTACCTGCAGGGAGAAAATATAGAACTGATGATGGTTTTTTTGTTTTTGGAGTGCAGCTAATGGGTTGAAATGTCCCTCAGAGAATGTGGGAAAGAGCCTGCATTGTGTTTGGCGCAGCACATAAGAAGGTTTCGAAAAAAAAAGGAGCAAACTAAATTTAGACAGGTTGAATTTGACACAGACACACCCGACTGCGCATGCGCCCACAGACAGCCATTAGGCTTTCAAAAAATCTGGGTGGAATGATGAGTCTTCAGTGAGCTGCATTTGTTTCCTTCACATTATTGGAGAGAGGGAGGTGGAGGGATGGGGGGGGGGGGTCTATTGATATGCCTCATGCAGTGCCAACACCTGACTAATTTCATGCAGCCATTCAAATAACTGCCTCCTTTGGCTCATCCGTGCTTCCTGCCGACTCCCCTCTGAGGAACAGGTCAATGCAAATGAGCTGCAAGTCTTTAAAAAAAAAAAAAAGAGACAGTTGGCTCTCAACCGAGTGCGTTTAGGAGAGCGCTCTGTACCATCGTCCATGCTTAACTGAACCCTGCTTATTGAGGCTGCATCGATTTCACTGCTGTAACCTGGATTTCTTGATCCACAAACCGGTTGGGATTCATAGAGAAAACTCGATACGAACAAAGAGACTTGTTGATTGCTGAGCAAAAGCCACATGGGGAGTCTACAGAAGCGACTAGAAATATGGAGGTCACAAATATGGAAAGCTGTTAAAACGTCAACAATCAAAATTGCTAGGCAATTAAATGGGAAAGAAAAATGGCAATATTCTTCTCAAAACGGTCACAGAAACACCCTCACACGGAGCCAAGAAAGTGGCCAAGCCTGGGACACATACAAAATGATCACTGTCCAAGGGATACAATAGAGAAATACTGCTGCTTTCCGGTTCTAATTTACCATTCAAGTGGACCTACTGGAGCGACAATAGCGCTCCGAGATTAAAAATCATCCACTTGTGACGAAGGCCAGTCATTATTTCCAAACAGTATTGTGTTTGTGGTATGGAATACTAACATGTGTGTGCACACATAATGCCGCCACCGACTTCATAAAGCACATTAGTGGTATAACAAGTGCTAATTGGACGAATCCTACAGCAGCGAACAAGCACACATTCTAGCACGCCGTTATTGGTTTCTGAGAATTGAATTTAAAAAAAGTAATCTCTCCAATATAGAGTTTGGCCATTTGCATGAGTCTGACAGATGATATCAGATGCACGGCAATAAAAGCAGGGAGGGAGATACCGGCCGTTTTGTTCAGATTGTTCAAAACAAACTATTTGGTATGCAGAGTGCGACACCCACATGGAAACAGGAACCAAAACTCTCATTAATGTGTTCATCTTTTTGCTGCACCACAGCCTGACCAATGTGCCTTCAGGGTAAATGAAACTGGATAAAAGTACATGGAATATAGAATTGCGCTGTGTGGGATTTTACCTGTCAAGTAGTCAAATGTCCCCATGAAATGGATTTGGACAGCGCAGTCAACACTACTTCCTCTTGGCGTTGATATAGAGTCATTTTGCGCTGCATTTTGGCCAATGCACAGAGTGGACATGTTCAAATTGGGACTTAAATTGCTGGACTTAATATAGACACTTATAAGCTTGCTGTGGTTTGGGATAAGAAAAAAAAAACAGGTCAGCCACACATAAAAACAAGACCAAGAGGTTACAGCCATGCAAATCGCTAACATCATTCTCAATATGACAATTTAAACAGGCTGCAAGTTAGATAATATTCCCCAAAAATCATGCCAACATCAGCAAATAAGTAGTATCAGCTGGGGATATCATTGGTTTCGTTGATATTTGGTCAGAAACCAAAGCAAATGGAGAACAAGTCTAAGATGGGTGCAGCAAACCTGACAAAACCTCCAAACTCCCTCCACGAACAGAATGAAGCCAAAGGGGCTGGTATACGTACCAGGGAACTGACAAGGGAATCTGGTGCAGGTCTGCAGGTGGGTGTGGAGATCAGGTGATGTTGAAAGGCGGGGCCACACTGGGGACAACTGCTGTATGGGGAGGGAATGACAGCAGAGGTCAGATATGACAGACAAAGACTGGATCGTTAGCACACATTTCAACCGATCCTTTCTCGTTTAGGAGATTGTTTGTGTGAATCGATGCACATTTGATGGCAGGAGATTTTTTTATTACTGGGAAAATTTAAATCCTTACTTGTTTGTATTCACACCAATCACTTTATACTCCCGGTGAAGCTCCAGGTAAGCATAAATATGTATTTTGGAAGACATGGAGCAAAAAATTGCCTCCCGAACAAACCCCCCTGCCAGTTAGTTCGGCAGACAGCAAAGTCGGTCCCTGCAGTTTTTCTGCTTTCGGTTCATAATGGAATTCAGCAAAGAGGCATGAGAAATGAGTTTGTTTTTAGAGGTATTAAATGTAGGGGCCATTACAAAAAGATAAATTCAAGTCTTCCAAGTTCTCATAATTCACCTGTGATTGCTTAGGATGTACTTAAAATTGAATACATAAATAATAAAAAAAGGAACTTAACCTGAGCTGTGGGGGAAAGTTCTGTCTTTGAATATGTCTGCTAGCAAGTATACATAGCATATTGAATATCTAGTATTGATAGAATACATAATCTGAAACCTAAGCATGTATGCCACACACATATGGACATGGGGTTGTCTTTACATTGTGACTTTGACATATTGCACACACATGGGTCCGAGTCAGCATCAAACTGAGCACATCCTCCGAATGCGAAAAAAAACACTTTTAAACAATTTAGGATCTTTCAATCGTCCTTGGGCCAACAAGCATCCTCAACTAGCTCAATATCAATCAATGCTGAAGCAGCGTGTGTCTCACTGGGAGCAGCACTGGACAGAGCTGCGGCCGGCCGTGGTTCAATAGATTCAGCACCGGACAGCGACAGGGAGGTTCTTTCTTCCTCTCTGACAGGAGAGAGCGGAACAGATTCTACCCAAGTATGGTTTCAGCATGTTAATGAGCATGTTTTGTCAAACCATCTCTTCCTTTTTGCTTCCTCAGAAGACATTTCTTCTTTGCTAGTTTGCCACGAACGCGGTATAGTTTGAAAGGAAAATTGCAGACACAGTCTAACACATTGTAGGGTTTACTCTAACAGTAATTTCCCATGCAACAGTTTGAGAGGGGCCTCGTCGAGCATCCGCGAACACCAGCTCTGCCAGACTGAAGCGTAAAGACTCCTGAACCACCTCACGAGCGGCAAAGATTGATAGCCCGCCGAGGAGCTCGCATCCATAATGACGAAGGAAACTTGCGCTTCCTTCCTGTGGAGAAATGGGAAGCCAGGGAAGGTCAATTCTGACAGGAAGACCGTCAACAACTTGTCAACTTTGATGGTTAAGTTGTTGAACATCCGCACCTGAGATATCCTGACCTAAAAAAAGAAATGGTGGCAGATGGAGTGCACTTCTCCATAGATGGAAATGGAATCGTTGTGACCAAACAAACTTAAAAACAACTAAAACATCATTTGATATCCTCTAAGTGAATGTGTGCATTTTTCCTATCTTTAGGCCATGTTTAGTATGCAAATCTCCACTATGAATGTCTTCCATTGGCAACACATTATTGCCTCATCATTGCACTTCAGTGAGGCTGCAAAAAAAAGAAATGATGTTTCGCTGCTCTGCTATCGCAAACAAAAACAAATCCTCGCCTTCTTCTTCATTTTAATTCGAACACAGTTATCTTAGGCAAGTGTGATTATTTGACCTTCTGCCCTTCCGAACGAGCGTCCTCGGCGCACATCATTTTGTGCCGATAACATTAGGAGTGAGGCTCTCACTTACTCATCCCATCCTCTTTCAGACAGTGGAATACATCATCAGCGAAGTGCACAGGGCACAAAGACAGCTGGCTCCTCAGATTAATTTCAGCATCTCCTTTTTCTCCCCCTCCATGGGAAAATAATTCATTTACTTAAGAGTCGACGCAGGTGAAACTCTCTCACTTTTCTCTCCGACTCCGACCCCTCGCAGACTATCTCGCTCATATAGACACACACACAAGCGCGCACAAATGCACAATGTCAGGGACAATCGCTTTGAACCAGGCACGGGGCCAACGGCTGTGTAGGAACTGTAATTTCATCCTATTGCTCAGCTAGGTCACCTTATGCTTGACCTTCCCATTGGTGTGTGTGTGTGTGTGTGTGTGTGTGTGTGTGTGTGTGTGTGTTGCTCAGATAACAATGTATCCATTGGCAAGGGGCCATGCAAGGTTTAATGGAATGGGAAAACATTACCAGCTCTGGTGGGGTAAGGTGAATACCACATATTGGTGACATTATGGGCTCACAACCTGTTTCGCTTGTTGTCTCTTTTTTTTATCTCATCCTAAACTGACAAGATCATCCCCAAAATACAAGCTTCAAATCGAGTCTGAAAATCGTGTTACTCCATGAGAGCTGCTGCAAATGAGGCAAGACCACAGCAATTGTTGTGAAAGCAAATACACCATCAGGTGTCTTTTTTGTTTTAAATTAAAATGCATTGACTCGTTTTTACTAAACCACAATCTTCGACAAGCAAAAACAAAGCAGCAGCTGCAAGTTTAGTATCTTGCTCAAAGGCATTCTAACAAAACTTCACTTTTCTCCGCCACCTTTTGTAATACTTGGTAGGACAACCTTTAAACCTTGGTTAGGTCTTTTTGAATGTTTAAAATGTCTTCCCTTGTAAAGAGAGCTCTTTAACGCCTTGTGAAATAGCGTTCAGTAGAAGACTGGTCTTGCCTCTATCTTGCATCTTTATGTAAAGGAATTAGTTCTTTCATTTTCCTATCTGCTTTTCTGAAAGAGGTGACGAGCCACGAAAAAATAAATAAAAAAAACTGCTTTTTCAGACACAATAGCTCCATTTAAGAGACATTTCCATGGCAATTACAGGCTGCTTTGAAAGCACCTGCGGTTACATTCACACAGCATTTGCTGCCTATATCATGAAGCCATGAGGGCATGTAAATTCCATTGTGGCCTGTTCGAATTGCTCGGCGGGGGAGCGAGATCTGAATTGAAAAGGCACTTCCTGGATTGCCACATTCAGCACGTCGGCCTGCTTTCGTGACCACACAAAATACACACAGTATACCCACACACATAAGAAGTGTTCATATACACACAGTACACATCTGTGTATTTCTATATCACACATTTAAAAGTGTTGGATATCAGATGGTTGTTAACGTTTCACACTGGCTGTGCAGCTGTGTCAGCTGAAATTGTCAAACTGATGAAGATGTGAAATTAAGATTTGTGCAGCAATTTTGTTTTCATTAAAATGGATGGACTCATTTATAACTATGATCCATTTTGGTGCAGGGGATTTGAAAATAAATGTGCACATATATTGTTAAATAATTCCTGCATATTTTGCATAATATATATATATATTCTAATCTATATTCAACATTGAGAACTTCATTACCAGAAAATCAAAAACAGGTCAGTTTTACTGGACAACAGTTTAATACCTATATGATTCATATCTGAAAATATGAGGCCTAGGCCTCTATGTGATAATATATCAGTGCAATCAATTACTGCAGTTTGGCCTCGGGACAAAATCAATGTAGCAAAACTTGTGAATATATTTTCTTTTTAAGTGCAGTAACTGCAGCTCAAATGAATAAATGATCTTCCAAAATCCACAGATTAGAAGACAATACTTAAATTCCCAGTGGTTTAATTTATATATATCCAAAGATTGTTTTTAGAATGTGGATTTTGCAGCCACCGCCTCTCTCTTTCTGTAGGATTATACAGATAATTCATCATAGCTTTTGTCTTTATTCCAGTGAGATGTGATAGCTGTTCGCAATGAAAACCTACTGCCTTCATGTGTCTCACTGATTTCACAGCTCAAGCACAGCTAATGGGTGTATTGATAACAGCTTGTCGGGCAGCGCTGATTTGCATGCAGGACTTGCCCACATTCTTGTCCAAAAAAAAAAAAAAGAGGACACAGTAGGTGATAACAGGGATACACAACTGACATTAAACTGACAATGTTTTAAATTGAACAAATTGGATATGTTTTAACAATTCACAAATATAACCGGGCGAATGATAATAGGAAGCCAATAATCCATTCTTGGAATGTTTTGACTCAGTCTAGACTCACCAAGATGATATTTTGCTAAAGCGTAATGGGGCAGTGCATCACCGATTCTACTTATTTTGACGCATAATTTCTACATTTACAACAGAAAAAAACAAGCTGTTAAGCGCGAGTCTCGGAAATACATGTGTAATTTCGGAGATAAATTTAACCCAGGAGTTCCCGGGGTAATTTTATTCAGGGAATTACTCACGGTTCTCTCACACCGAGACACACACACACAACCGGATACATAAACACAACAAATCTCATTTCATCTGCAATCTCAACTCTGCACGAGCAATAACAGCCAATGTTCATCATGCATGCGCCGAATGGCTCCAATTTGCATTATTAAGCACACAGGCATCAGCTTCCGACCAACATAATCAGCATACACTGACATTATCAGCTGGTTAGCAATTGTTTCCACGTCGTTCAGTCATGCCACTGTCGGTCTTCTCAGAGACAGTAAGCCGTTTTCTGCAGCCATGTTGAAAACAACCAACCAAATGGAGCCTTAAAGAATAACTCTTAGGCTGTGTCCCCCTTGAGAGACCGACATCTTGGAAAATCTTGTCCTATGAAATGGTAGCATTGAGGTGTGAAGACTAATGTGCAAACAATACTGCATCTGTATAGCTGTGAGGGGTTCGCGTGAAGTCAATTTTGTCATCTGCTGATGTCCACTAGGGTCCTTGCACACTGTCCAAATGTAGCCAGAAATACATGAAACTTGCCTGAAATGTGCCAATATGCAGACAACCTTTGTAGCAAATCTGTTTTGGAATATATCTGTCCCACCTGCACCTCACCTTGACCAAAAGACGAACCATTTTGAAAATTGAAGCTTCAAACTAAAGTACAAATGTAATATTGATGCTCTAAACTGGATTCCACTACCTAATAGCACAAATTAATAGCATGGTTGAAACGACTGTTGATCAGTGACTCAGAAATTACTTTGCAAGGTGCTGAGGTTTCCTGTCTTTTATGACTTACTCTTGTGAGGCAAAACTGTCCACCCACTGACATGGCAAGCAAAGTACCGGCAAATGCGAGGCAATTCAGCTACCAAGGCCAAAAGACTGGATCTCGGGCCAAAACAGCATGCTCAGCAAATCCACAGCCTGGAATAATAACAGCAATAAAACACTTGCAGTAGGTGTACAGTATTTGATTTGATCAGCGACCCAGAAAAAGTTCTATGCCTTCTATGTCAACATCAATGGTAAAACATCAGCTATTATTCCCCATGTTTTGGTCCAATGACTGCCCCAACTGAGGCTCGGGCATCACAGTAAGTTTGTGCTGGATGAGAGTATTTGAGTCTTTTATTACTGTTAACATAAACATTTTTTCGAGAGCCTATTTTTATTGAGAGCCTGTTTTTATTGATATCATTTTATCATATCCTGAAAGCTCTCTGACACCCAGACACACACTTTATAACTTATCCATGAGGCTTAGTTGTCACCCTATGGGGGAGTGTGTTCAAACAGATGCCCCAGATATATTTACAGGGAGCGAAAAAAAGGGCAGCAGAAGTGCACTTATCTCGCTGTCTGCAAAGGAACAGGCATTGCCGAAACGTTCACCATACTGTAGGTGAAGAGGAAAAGAAATGTCGGTTATGTTACCATGAAGATTAGGAATTTTCAAACTGTGGTGTTGATGTGTTTCTGACAAGTTCTTGAAGTTTAGCTTGGGAATGGTGGAGAGATTAGATGGGAAAGTAAAATGTTCAGAATTCAAAGAAAACTCAAAGATGGGGGGGACGAGATTGCATTTTGATTGAACAGTTTTGATTGCACCAGTCTATGAAGATAATGACAAAATATGAAAGAGTGCAGACATTTGCTCAGGGATAATTTGGTGTGTGTCTAATTTGTACAGTTATGCTGCTGAGGTTCAAATAAACCATAACCACTGTTATAAGTATGAACGAATGGCTGCACAGAAACCACATGGAGCCGAGAGAAAATCATTTTTGGAACATTGGAGTAGACTTTTGGGAGATTTATCACAATATACTCTCCCCTTTTACACCGACACCTTTGCTTGCCAACACTTCCAGAGGGGAGAATACTTGGCATCACGCAAAGCCACTTTGCTCATGGCTTACCTTAAGGGGACACAAATGAGCTGAGAAAGTTTGCCATGACAAAAACACAAATGAGGTTCAGAAAAGAAGGGCCCGAGGACACAGACTGCGTAATTTCCCCTTGATGTAAAACCTAAACAGAGATATAGAGGAGAGTAATGCAGCTTTCAGGACTGGTGTTTCTGTTAGGGTCTACAATGCCCCTAACTGTAATGTCTCCCTCAACTGGATCTTTGCATTGTCACCATTGTGGAATTGTCATGGAAACATTTTTAGACAGTCATTTAGAGAGTCCGCAACAGGTTGTCTTGCACAAAGAATGTGATGATACACAGCTCAGCTAACTTTGTATTTATTTTTTTGACAATTGCTGGTGGCTCTCTGAGTTATTATTTTAATGTTATCTTGACAATCTCAATCAGGGCATATTTCTACTGCTGAAGTCGTCATCTAATCACAGCTAATGCAGGACAATTGTGTGGGTGTCGAGACAACCCGATCGGTTGAATTGTTTTGAGTTGTCATAATATTCCATGGAGCATAAGGCAGTCATTTGCACAGTTACGATGACATTGCTCAGGCAGACTAATGCTATTTAATAATAGTGCCTTTGGAGCCTTCATAATAGGGAAATAACAATGAACACTTTTCTAATCAGTCATATTTAATTTCCCACTGTGTCATATGTACTTGAAAAAGCACGTCATATTAATGTAATTTTTTGTAGGTTGAGTACAGTTTAAGGAACAATGCAGATCTAGTAGTTTGACACTGAGTGCATGGGCAGAGTGTGCACAAGTAGGTTGTTAGGCTTAATTGCAGTCCTGCGACAGATATCATTTCTTGATTGCTGTTGCGATGTAAAGAGAATTTCGACAAATATAACAACAAGAAAAAGGTTTTCAAAGTACTTTGCCATTCCTAGCTTTAATAAAGACTATTCAGTCCATTAAGAAAGAGGCACTTTATCTCTGCAGACCGCATTTACTTGACACATCCTTACATTTTGACATATTGACAACTAATTTTAAAGGGTCTTTGCAGATTTTTGAAGTGTTGTGCTGGATCAGTGTAAAACAAGTCACATTACTCAAGTGGTACACCCTGCCTATTTTCATGGTACTGATATATTTAATAAAACCAAACTCCAAATCCGAAGTGGTACAAAGCAAAACAAGTGTATACATTTTTATTATTTTGCAGATGGACTTTATCCCATTGTCTCAGTTAATCTGGGAGCTGTCTCGTTTTCATCCATACCCACTTGCATTTAAACAACCCAGACGAACAGCAACACATTCAACATCTGTAAAGCCAAAAATAACCAAAAATGCTTTCCAACACCTCCATTCATGCTTGGTGTTAATCCGATCAGTGTAAAAGGCAAGCGTGGATAATGTATCCCATCAACCAGTGAGAGACCAGTTGCTCCAGCCCAACCATTACCACTTCTAGCAGCCAGGACATGAAGCGACATGCGACATGGGGGGGGGACACGATTTCCAAACAGCTATTGTTGTCACTCACACAGAGGGGCCAAGACCGATATGGGAACGGTGAGGCCTGAATGTGCTAACCGGCAAAGCCTTGGAGGGCACTCTGAGTGGGAAGGTGTGTGTGTGCCAACACCAGCTTTGTCTCTTTCGCTCGAGTGACGAGTGAGCCTTAAACGCAACACAATCACACCTGTGTGCTTTTCAAATCTCTGGCAGCTTAAAGCCTCTCTACAAATCAGAGCTGAAACAACCAGGATTTATCCTGTTAAAAGCAAGGTGTCTCTGTCGACAGCTGATAGGCGGTGTTTTGGAATGGATAACTCGAGCAATTTTAAACACATTTTCCAGACTGGAAGTGGATACGGTGTTATTAAAAAGGAGCATTTCAGTCACGGTTAGCTGCATTTGCTAAAATATGCATCTTGTGCGCTTACTTGTCCAACTGTTTCTTAGATGCTCTGCATTGTTTGCCAGCTACATGCAACAGTGACTCGGCTATTTTACATCTTTACAGCAATAGAAACTTTTGAGCAAGCTGCGATACCAAAAGCCTTCACGTGAAATCGGATGTGTTTGCATCCTGGATCACGCCAGAAAATACCACCACACCTGCAGCTCTGTCAGAAGTGTACTCTTTCTCTCACACTCCCAGAGCTGCGAGGCGGGGTGGTGGTACTGGCTTGCTAATTTCCCCAAAATGGAAATACACTCTTGTCTTGATTCCTCAGTTCTCCCCATCCTCTTTCAAATTTCATGCGGTTACTGTCACTTATCCAGTCAAGCTCACCATTGCTGTTGTGTATCGCCCACCAGGCCCTCTTGGTGAGTTCTTGGAAGATCTCGACACATTAGTCTCACACTTCCATGATGATGGCTCAGCACTCATCCTGCTCAGAGACTTTAACATCCAGACTGATAAATTAGAACCGCTTCTTTCCTTCCTCTCCTCTTTTGACCTTTACCCCGCCTCTTCTCGTCCTACCCACAAGGTCGGCAACCAGCTGGATCTTATCTTCACTAGACACTGTTCTACTGCTAACCTCTCCGTCACTCCCCTCCAGCTTTCTGACCACTATTTCATGTCTTACTCCCTCTCCCTCTCCCCCCGTACTTCCACCACCTACCCACATGGTTTCTACCCGTAGTCATCTCCGCTCCCTCTCCCCGGCTGATCTTTCATCTTCTGTTACCTCTGCTCTCCCTGACCCTGAAGCCTTCTCTCTCCTATCTCCTGATATTGCTACTGATCTTCTCCTCTCCACCCTTTCCTCTTCTTTGGACAACCTCTGTCCCTTCACCTCCAGGCCTGCACGGCCAAACCCACCTGCCCCATGGCTGTCGGACTCAGTGCGCAATGACAGACGGAGCCTAAGAGAGGCTGAGCGTAAATGGAGAAAAGGCAAACTCCCCGGGGACCTTCTTAACTTCCAAGCTCTTCTTTCCACTTTTTCCACCACTCTATCTATTGCTAAAGCTGCTTTCTTTCGCTCCAAAATCCTAACCTCTGCTTCCAATCCTAAAAAACTCTTCGAAACTTTCTCTTCACTCCTCCAACCCCCACCCCCTCCTCCTACTTCCTCCCTTCTCCCTGACGATTTCGCCAACTTCTTTGACAAGAAGGTAAACGATATCAGATCCTCCTTCTCTCAGCCCCCCTGTCCACTCTCTCCCTGTCCTCCCTCTCTACCATCTCCAGCTCTTCCCCCACAGCTCTCCCTCCCTCTCTCTCCTCTCTCATTACCCTATCTTGCTCCCCTCTCCCCTAACGAGGTCCTCAACCTTGTTACATCTAACCGCCCCACCACGTGCTCCCTTGACCCGATCCCCTCCCTTCTTCTTCAGTCTATTGCGACTGAACTCCTTCCTTTTCTCACCCACCTCATGAACACATCTCTTGTTTCAGGATGCTTTCCCACGGCTTTCAAGACTGCTAGAGTCACCCCCTTCTGAAGAAACCATCACTTGACCCCTCTGATGTCAAGAACTTCAGACCGGTGTCTCTTCTACCCTTTCTTTCCAAAACACTTGAACGTGCTGTCTTTATTCAACTATCCTCCTATCTCCACCAAAACAACCTCTTAGACCCTCACCAGTCCGGGCTCAAAGTGGGTCACTCGACTGAGACAGCCCTCCTTGCGGTGACATAGTCGCTTCACGCAGCGAGATCTAACTCTCTCTCCTCTGTCCTGATTCTCCTGGACCTGTCTGCGGCATTTGACACTGTTAACCACCAGATCCTCCTATCCACCCTCGAGGGGATGGGCGTTTCAGGCTCTGCACTCTCC
>NW_022280042.1:2887844-2993920 GCF_004355925.1 Anarrhichthys ocellatus
GATATAGATATAGATATATAGATATAGATATATAGATATAGATATATAGATATAGATATAGATATATTGTCCCCTTCCTGATTTCTTATTTTTTTGCATGTTTGTCACACTTAAATGTTTCATATCATCAAACAAATTTAAATATTAGACAAAGATAACACAAGTAAACACAAAATGCAGTTTTTAAATGAAGGTTTTTGTTATTAAGGGGAAAAGAAATCCAAACCTACATGGCCCTGTGTGAAAAAGTGATTGCCCCCCCTGTTAAAACATAAATTAACTGTGGTTTATCACATCTTTTTGAAAGCTGAGTTCAATTTCTCTAGCCACACCCAGGCCTGATTACTGCCACACCTGTTCTCAATCAAGAAATCACTTAAATAGGACCTGCCTGACAAAGTGAGGTAGACCAAAAGATCCTCAAAAGCTAGACATCATGCTGCGATCCAAAGAAATTCAGGAACAAATGAGAAACAAAGTAATTGAGATCTATCAGTCTGGAAAATGTTACAAAGCCATTTCTAAAGCTTTGGGACTCCAGCGAGAGCCATTATCCACAAATGGCGAAAACATGGAACAGTGGTGAACCTTCCCAGGAGTGGCCGGCCGACCAAAATTACCCCAAGAGCGCAGCGACGACTCATCCAAGAGGTCACAAAAGACCCCAGAACAACATCCAAAGAACTGCAGGCCTCACTTGCCTCAATTAAGGTCAGTGTTCATGACTCCACCATAAGAAAGAGACTGGGCAAAAATGGCCTGCATGGCAGAGTTCCAAGACGAAAACCACTGCTGAGCAAAAAGAACATAAAGGCTCGTCTCAGTTTTGCCAGAAAACATCTTGATGATCCCCAAGACTTTTGGGAAAATACTCTGTGGACTGACGAGACAAAAGTTGAACTTTTTGGAAGGTGTATGTCCCATTACATCTGGCGTGAAAGTAACACGGCATTTCAGAAAAGGAACATCATACCAACAGTAAAATATGGTGGTGGTAGTGTGATGGTCTGGGGCTGTTTTGCTGCTTCAGGACCTGGAAGACTTGCTGTGGTAAATGGAACCACGAATTCTGCTGTCTACCAAAAAATCCTGAAGGAGAATGTCCGGCCATCTGTTCGTGACCTCAAGCTGAAGCGCACTTGGGTTCTGCAGCAGGACAATGATCCAAAACACACCAGCAAGTCCAACTCTGAATGGCTTCGGAAAAACAAAATGAAGACTTTGGAGTGGCCTAGTCAAAGTCCCAACCTGAATCCGATTGAGATGCTGTGGCCTTAAAAAGGCGGTTCATGCTCGAAAACCCTCCAATGTGGCTGAATTACAACAATTCTGCAAAGATGAGTGGGCCAAAATTCCTCTACAGCGCTGTAAAAGACTCATTGCCAGTTATCGCAAACGCTTGATTGCAGTTGTTGCTGCTAAGGGTGGCCTAACCAGTTATTAGGTTTAGGGGGCAATCACTTTTTCACACAGGGCCATGTAGGTTTGGATTTTTTTTCCCCCTTAATAATAAAAACCTTCATTTAAAAACTGCATTTTGTGTTTACTTGTGTTATCTTTGTCTAATATTTAAATTTGTTTGATGATCTGAAACATTTAAGTGTGACAAACATGCAAAAAAATAAGAAATCAGGAAGGGGGCAAACACTTTTTCACACAACTGTATATATCTCTATATCTCTATATCTATCTATCGATCGATCGATCGATAGCAGGTTTGTGAAGAAAAGGTTGCAGCATATCTTCCCTGGACAACTAAAGGTCAAAAACCTCAATGCTAGCTGTCAGATGTAAGTTTTAAAAGCTATGTGTCATCACATCCCTTGTCTTGTATTTTGAAAGGTTTTAGGGTAATAGTTGAGAATAAGTTGAAACTAATGGACATATTGTGGAGGTTTATGTAAATTACAGCAGAACTGTCTTTATTATGTCCTCAACGGTTTACTTTCGATTGCAAAGTTGTGTCATTTGCTGAGGGAAGGCAAATGGCAACATGCACGATGATGAAAGATCTTTCCTACGTATAATTTAGCTTGACAGTCTTTCCCCTGGCTACAGGGACTTTGAAAGTATTAGTCACTTCAGAGTCGGCGCTGCAGCAGAGACAGTGTGTGGGAGAGAAATGAAAGACTAGGCTGGGGTGGATGGGGCTGCAGCTATGTTTCCATAGCACACATGATAACACCAAAGGAACATAGCCCAATGTACACAGCATTTATCAAAATTACCCACACACTAAGATCTCAAAACCATGGCAGGCAACCTGTGTATACAAACATCCATCCATTCATTCTTTGAGCTTCCCTCTGTAATTTGATTGATATTCAGGAAATCACCCAACCACTCGAGACATTTTCACTCAAAACTGCTCGGGCTTCTTTCATTTTGACCTTCTCAACAAAAATGCTGGATTTGGAAAGTCGAATTATTGATCTTCTTAGAAATGTTGAATTGTTCTTAACTATTCTAATGGCTCTAGGGATGTTATAACATTTTCTACGGTCCTCCAGAGGATGAAATAGACTCACTTTTCCTCTTGCGCTACCAACAGGTTAACATTCATGGCTTATGTCTTGACAACTACTATGTGTTAGCACACAATTCGGTACAAGCTTTCACGGTTCCCAGAGGCTGATTCCTGATGACTTTGATGATCCCCTGACTTTTTCGTCTAGCGCCACCGGCAGGTTAACATTTTTTGCCTCCTAACTTGACAACTGTTGGATGGATTGGCTCATAATTCGGTGCAAGCATTCATGGTTAACAGAGGATGAATCCTGGTTACTTTAATGATCCCCTGACTTTTTCCATTAGCGCCACCATCTGGTCAAAATGACTTCGGTTTATGACCAAATACCTGCAAAACTAATGACATTCCTATCACCCGCAATCATACTTTGTGTTGGCTAAGTCGCAGATCATAGCCTGCTAACGACTAAACTTAGACTGTGATCATGGTATACATTGTACGCTACCATGACTACAGTCTCTAAATGTTTCTGTAGTGCACGTCAAACCCTGCAGCACTACCTTCCTAACCGTATTTCATATCTGAATTAGCAGTCTGCTTGCTGAGATTACAGCAACATGACACGTCTGTAATAACGCAGCACATCAGGAGAATTAGCTAGATGCACGTTGAGGTCCTCTGCCTGGTTTAGACACTCATGTTCCTGCTCCCTCTGTTTGGGGCATCACACCAGGCTGGAAGTATGCTATCCATCTCCCCTCTCTTTAGAAAGCATGGCTCAAACACACTCCTGACAAGTGCTGCCATCTCTCATTTGGACTCCCGTGTTCTCCAATTGGCAGTGCTCACATCGCTGGCCTGCCTCCCCCTTTTCTGGCTGCTTGGTGCTAACCCGCTGACGCTGCACAATAGTAACTTTCTATGGGCTGCTGGACTCGTCTACAGGGGGATTTTAGCAAAGGGTCCCCTCTAATCGGGCTAATTCTGAATCGGCCAGGACCGTTCCAAAGGGTGTGTTCGCCATTCCGTAGTAATCTTTTTGGTGAACTGATGCTGAACTCTTCATCAGCCAGGGGGAGGGTGTATAATTGCCTGTGATAGAGGCTGGGGAGGAAAGACAGAAGATCCCGGCTCCCTTTTTCACTTCTGCTCGTCAAATATCCTGCCCCTGTTTGCAAACACTTTTTTTTTCCTTGTGTGAAAGAGAAAAAGGTTCTCTGGACGGATACTTGTTATATTCAGCACCAGACGTCAGCTATCATCGTCATCACTATCGTCATCACACTCATCAAGCAGTATGAAATCCTCAATACATGGGTCTTTCTTTTCCTGTCGTAGAACAAATGGCAATGCATTCCTGATGGAAAGAATACCATGGAAAGGTTGTAATGCAGAAAGGCAAAGACACATCCTGCTAGAAAATACATAAAACAGCTTTTATCGCCTCCTGTCTCAGTGGGTATGCATGTCTTTCAAGATGTGTCTGCATGGTGGCCATGCATTTTCCCTTAGAACAAAACAGGGCTCAGCAAAAATACTGACGTGTTTGGTTATGTGTCTCCTAAAAGCCTCGCTTCGATGTAGAGTGAAAGAGGGGGCTGAGGTGGAGGAGGCTTGGAGAGTTCTGTGGTAACCTAAATAATTACACGGCCTGTTCTCCCACAGTGATTAATTATATCTGCAGAAAGGGATTTCTTATTTTAGAGCCCTCCCCAGACAAGGGTTGGTGGGGAGAGAGAAAACAAAAAAAGAAGACCAAATACAAGGAGGCCCTTATCAAACCTTTCTTGACAGATTTAGGCTGTATGCAAGACTTGCAGAGTAATATCTTTTGCTTTCTGGTCAGTTTGCAAAAGCTGCACTGAGTAAAATGAAGGATTTAAAGTAAATCAATATTTCGCAGTGGGCATAATTAACTGCATTTGAGGATGCTGATGGGATATTGGGAGGAACTTCATGGTGGTGCATATAGTATTTGGGATGGATTAGTACTTCTCATGCCCATTACCTCACAGAATTTCTTTAATTTCCTTATCTGCGTGTGCCAGAATAGCCTTTCCGGAAGGTTTGCGAACATACATGCCTCATTTGGGTGGAAGGGCATTCCCCTCTGGCTGAATTTAGGCCGTGCGATTGGCCTCATTGGGAACCTGCATTTAAATGTGTTATGATGCAACTGAGCATGTACCTAGGAGGGGTGGAAGACAGATGAGAAGAATGGCGGAAATCTCTTAAGACGGAATCCTCAAAGGGTTATTATGTTTCCCATACAGGAATTTGGACCCAGTCCACTTATACAGAAAATGATGGAAGTGAATAAACCACCAACTTCCCACCCATCTTGAATGTACTCATATAGTTAGAGAGTGGAAAACAGAGACACAGCCAGTCCAGATGGGATTAACATTGCTGACCCCTTCAGAGAGAATTAAATCCCTTACAAAGATACAAAACACCATGACGCAACTGCTCACATTTTACTCACTTAGCTGCAACCTGCAAGAGGCATATTCTACTGATTGAGCCGACTTCTACAGCAGCTAAGTCCCAGTCTTTTATTTTGTACGCTGCACATCTTGTTTCACTCCTTCCTTTTAATTTATAGAATGGTGCAGTAGTAATATAATATATTATGCAGTACTTTATGCTCATTTATCAAGGCGAGGGGAAGGAGGGTTAGGCCAGAGAGGGCAGATCACTGCTCAATGGCACTGAGCATAGATCTCCATCCTCTGGCTCTGCACTGATCCGCCTGGCAGAGGCAAATTTAGCACCAGCCCTCCTCGGCTTTCCTAAATGGCACAAGATCTCCGAAATGCTCTTAACCCTTCCATGGCCGCGGCGGTGCTGGTGACACGCTCAACCTGCTCATTTTGTTGAGAATCTGTCAGGGGTTCTTTAACTTTCTCCACTCTCTTATCCAGCGTTGCAGGGTATTTCCGAACTGGCTCATGGTGCAGAAACAAAAGAAAGATTGCCCTACTGCCCAGTGGGCCATGCTGGCTCAAAGAAGGCTTACTTGACTCTTTTCTTATGCATGTGCTTCGGGGATGCTCGTGCTGGGTATGCAGCTAAAGCATGGGCCTTTGTCTAGCTTATGTTATCAAAGTTTTAGAACATGTTCAACCACTTATCCTTGACTGAGGCTGCATCGATTTACAGTATGCTTTACTAAAGAATGCCATATTTGACAAGAGAACGCTTCATCTAACTTGCATCTATGATGCTGGCTCGCCGCTGTAGGTGATCGGTGTTCCTTGCCACGGACCAGAAGTTCACAGAAATTGCCACGTTTTGATAAAAAAAAAAATGTCACGCTAACTTCTGAGGTGTCGTCTTTGTTCTCAATAGCTGAATTATGGTACTTCTGAGCAGTTGCTCTATTGTGCCAGAATTCAGCCTCTGAGGAAGACACTTCCTCCTGTGTTGGTTTTCTGAGGCACACAAAGTATCTCTGCAGAATTATGACACCTCGGAGGTTGAAATGACATTCATATCAAATCTAGCAATTACTGTGGGGCTTGGGGGTTATTCATGTATATATCAGAGAAGTACCAAAAAAGAATAGAATGTCTTCTCGATACATTTACTCTTGTTATGCAACTGTTGCACTGGCTATCTGAGAGGGGAACTTAATTTAAAGCAGCTTTACAAGTTGTGTGAAGTGTCATTGCATGTCTTTGGTTAATTTAATACGATTGCTACCCAGCATTAAGGTCATCTAGTGTGTACACATTGTTTATGACCGCCATTTCCCTCAAAGCAGCATCATCGTGCTGCTTTTTTTGCGTCATTTTGGAGAAGGCTTTTTGTCACTTCGGCAACACTTAAATCAATAAATCAAAAGTGCTTTTGATTATCTTGCATTGGTCCAATGATTCTCCATCTGGTCTATGTGGGAAAATTAAAAGTCACATTAGACCTCCTTAACTGTCAAGTATCTCTTGGTCTTTACTGATGAAAAGCTGCCAAAGTGAGCCTCTAAAAAGCTGTGAGTGCTTTCAATGGTATATAAAACGTGCACTGTAGCATTTTCAACAAATTTCTTATTGGATGATTATGCAATGCAATCAAGACTACAGCTGGGATCTAGTCTCATCTGAAGTCTTGTTGACATGCATTCGCTTTCCTTTTGGGAACAAGCAAATAAAGCTAATGAATAGAATCTGCCTTGAACACAGTCTGCCCAAAAGTCTAAAAGCATCAAGGCAAAGACGGTTGATTTGTCAATCCATGTAACGTTTATAAGATGACCAATCTCATACTTGCAATCTTTTGAATGATGAAAGAATAGTGAGAAGACGGTCAATTTTCTATGAGCTAGCACAGACCAGATGAGACCGATTATCTACAGTATGGGCTGGCCACCAATTTGGAAAGGTTCTCCTGGACGTAACTTCAACCAATCAGTGAATGATGTCTTGTCGTCTCATAAAAATATATTCTTGCAATTTATATGTCAGAAGATTGGCTGCTACTGCAATTTCGGGGCCCCTGTGGTACAAAGAAATTCCAATTTTGGGGGAATTATGCAGTTTCATTGACTTTAATATTAGTGAATATGGCACATTTGGCCCTCGAGTCCTGGAAATGATAGACGAGGTGCTGAGCGGGACATTGAAGGTAGAATGATATGAGACAGTATCACAAGGATATTCAATCCATTTTTTTTAGAATGAAGGGTGATGGGGTTCAAGCAAAAGAGAAGAAGATTGAGATGGAGTGTGTAAAAAAACGAGAGATGGAAAGAAGGCTTAGGGCTCGGCGAGGGCAATGGAAAGAAAGAATTAGGTAAGGTACATTTGAATGAAATAGAGCTTTAGTATTCACACAATAACGGGTACAATATGCAGTAATTCAAGCTCTCAAATATAAGCTGGTACTCCAATAATGGCCTTGGAGATATTTTAATTTCAGGAATTTCATAATTTGAAACATCTGTGGAGGAAGTGTTGAGTGTCACTGACGGTATAGCTAAACAGCAATGGAAGAAAGTCCTTTATTTGTTGTGCACTCCACTCTACCGCTTACCTACGCGGCCTTTATCGCTCTGACTTCCTCCTATTCTCTCAAATGCTTTCACTCCATGGCTTTGTGATGCAACACCTCAGTCAGCTCAATGGAAAAAAGAATTCTGAGTGAGTCAGACATGCGCGCAGACTGTGAACCAGACCCTGGAGAGTGTTGCGAAATAAATGTGCAAGATAAAACACAGAATTGAAATTTTACAATAACCGAGGGTCAAGCAGGGCAGGCTTTGTTGGCAGAAAAAAAAAAAACTGAATTTAAAAAATAACTTTTCTTTCATTTTGTCTCTCTCATCCTCAGCAGATAAAACTGGAGGGAAACGGTCAGCAGCTCTTGGAACAAAACATAAAGCCACACAGTTTCTATTCATGACGTGAATTTAATAATCTTATGTATTCATTTATTTTGCACCATTTAAGCTTTTAAAGTTGTACCATGAATGCTGGTGGCCTTGAGATGCCATTGCGGTAACATTGTGTTAATATCGTCTGGCATCTTGAAAAAACAATTTCAGTTTGGCTCGACAAGCGCACTCCATGGAGGGGCTCTTTCTGTCCCTTTTCTCAACGAAATATATTTTTTTATTAGCCTCCTGCCTTTGAATCCTCCACCAAGGCCTTGAATGCCAAAGGAACACTTTTAATTCATCAGCGGGGGGGGGGGCACTGAAGGCTGTTCTGGATCATTGGACAGACAGCGAGTGAAGTCTGAAAGACAGCGAGAGAGAGAGAGCAGAGTGACTGGGTAATTTAAAAAGTCTCCCTCATAGAACGAATAAAGGACTTTGCAAACAGTAGAGAGTAGAAAGACTTCCACCATTTAATTATCAAGTAATTGTAAAGTCCATAACAACAGAGACCTGAAAGCGGGAGACAAGGGAAGAGGGACGGCTCCATGAAAATGTAATTAGCTGAATATCATTTCCCCTCACACACTCACAGCCAGAATTTAAGGGGACTAAGAAAGAAGAACAGAGAAGTTCCCTTTTAAGATAAAACTAAACGCGGTGTCACCGTTTAGATCTTGGGTGACTTGGATCAATATGTAATTACCACTGGGAGGAAGAAACACCTTCTCCCCCCCATCCTTTCACTCTCTCTTTAACCCCTCTTTATTACCAGGGAGAGAAACAAAACGGCAGTGATCGAGACTGACAGTGGGTCCAAAACGGGCAAAGGATGCATTTCCTTTTTTTTTCTCAATTTCAATAAAGAGATATATGGCTAAGTGGTACTTTCTCCTACCTGTGGTAACTGTTGTGGACAACAGCGGTGGCCTGCAGGGGAGGTTGGAAAATGTATCTTTTGAATGGGGGGGGAAATCACTAATCACAGCTCACACCACTGGAACAGATAGAGGTGGAGGCGGGGGAGCATGCCCTCTCAGCCTCAATAACAACAGCCCATCAGTCGTCCTCTGACTGCTACCAACCGCTCCCATTCAAGGAAAAGGACTTTTACTACTGCAGGGGGGTAGAGTTACTGCCAGTGTGTTAACAACACACTAACTATACTACTTGTTGATATTACCACGCAATCCAAAATGGTTTAGAGGACGGAGCTTTAAGAAGAATATTAAGCAGGCAATTTACACTTCCCCCGCACAAAACATAGAGTAGCATATATATAACCTGTGATAAGGGGCTAGAAAAAGTTTGGCACGCTCCTGAGCTTATTTATTCTCTTGTTTTTTGCATTTGGTCATTCTTGGTTTCTGGTTTTATTTCAGGACCCTCTATTCTCGTTTCAGAGTCTCTACCTCCTGATGTGTTTCCAGGCTGCTTGATTGCTTGCCTCACTCTGATTTGTTTCACCTGTGCCTCGTTATCCTCCCCTTCACCTGGTATTTAGTCTGTGCTCTCCGGACCTTTGTGAGAGTAAAGACTGCGTTTAATTGGAACTGTCCTGGTTTTGAGTCGTGCTCTTGAGTCATTCCTCCGTGGTAGATTTTTTAACGTGTCATACATGTCAATTTACAAGTTAGATTACATAATTTAAAAGAGCAACTGACCCTTCCTAAGTCCCGCCCCATTCCAATCTGTACTCCAATAGCAGAACCCGGAAGAAATTAGGTCAACTACCCCCTTTCACGTTCTACTTACATACGCTACATCTGTTCAAAGGTTACATTAAGTCATATTACATTGGTGTCATAATCTTCACAGACACCTTACATAGCATAGGTCAGCTGATGTTACCATGAGGCTAGCCAACTAGCTAGCTACTGTATAGCGACATCAAGAGTCAGCCAGGTTTGCCTCCTCCTTATTTCTGTGGTAACGTCAAAGATATTTGAAAAAGGACAGATTTGTTGGTTGCTGACATATTTTTGAGATGACAGGAATTACTGATCAAGGCTAACTTCCCTTTATATCTATCTATCTTATCGCTGTAAGGCTACATGCCACCCCGAAATAATTTTTAATGTTATTTAATTGGGTGTACAGGAAAATGTAACATCCCAATGGGAAAAGTTACTGTCTCATGAACCAAATCTTCTCATGCTAAGATTAGTTTAGAGGAATAACAACAGCAGGGCCAAACCCAAAGACTTTACATCAGCTCCCTTTGGTTTCCAGTCTGTTGCATGCTGGCCTACCAAAGCTCCCAGAATCCAACCGGCGGCTACTACAAACCCCCAGCGACTCCGAACATACTCTCCCCTTTAGAAGTGCAATTTGCATGATCTCTTTTGCTGCCAACTAGCGATCCAGGGGTCATTGTATTTTTCTGCTTCTTTGTCAGAACACACATTGTGTGCGACAGCAAATAGTCGAAGCAGCGACTGGCTTTGGAACGCCATGACAGCCCCGTCCTCCACCTAGCTTCCAGAATAAACAGCTGCTCTGGACTGATTGTGTCCCGTCAACAGGGACTGAAAGCTACATAGTTCGTCTATAGTGTGTCCAAGATGTCGCTCTCCCCAATGGACGTATGCTGTGCATTCACTAAGTCCAGTTACTGCTGCTCTCTCTGAGGGAGTGCAGGCATAGCGAGGGAGCACAAAGAGAGACGCTTAATAATGTAATAATGGATTTTGGGAGATCCCAAAATATTAATGAAGACACTTTTGAATTCATCAAATTTGGCCCGAGAGGGAGGACATTCTTTGATGAATCTGTGAACCATGAGAAAAACACATTACCAACACAGTTTTTTTTTTTTAAGAGGCACATTTTTATTTCAGTCTTTCAATTAATATTTCTACTCTGCTACATTTCAGAGAGTAATATTGAGGTTTTTACATTTATCTTACACCTTTAGTTATTGGTTACTTTGATTTGACATAGAACACACATGATCATCTCGTACATTATTAAAGATTAAAGTCCCTGCACACCCACACAGGTGTTTGAGCTTTTTGTGGTCGATTTAAAGCTGCTCAGTCTGGCCAGGGATCTTTACACCTCTCGCCCTTATTTCCTGATGCCTCTCCATTGTCTGTAATAAAGGCTTACTGTTCCCAAAAACCTACTTAAAAATAATCCACTTATGTAATATATTTATTACAGAGAACCAGTGACGTATTTTAAAGAGTACTTTTGATTATTTTTGTACATTTTGCTGATAATATTAATGTACTTTTACTTCAGTAAGAGTAGCAATAACTGTTTAAATACTTATACTGCATTCAAAATGAATTTTAAGGAAAGGTTCTTAGCACTTCTTCCAACAACGGTCAAGGTCTTCCACACCAAACTGGGAACACCACTTCTTCACAGGCTTTCGCCACACGGTGGGAAGAATAGTACTGAATAAATAAATGATAATGGTGCAGAGTTACTGTGTACCTGGGTGAATTTAAATATTCCACCCAACCAAGAAAGAACAAAAGCTTCCTTTTGTGACACACTTCCAATTGCGTCGAGTAACGTTCCTGCAGTCTCAGTGCTATAAATAATGCAGCATTGTTTGGAAGCATCTGAGGGGTCCCCCCCCCCCCCAATGCTTAACATGAACCGCAATCCCCCCTGAGATCTTTTCCTGAATGATTGAAATCGACGCTGACTTATGAGGCACATTACCCCGTTCTTCTTATGACGAGTGACTCTTGACGAGTGAGATTGTGGAGGGAAGAGTGATGTATGCTGATGGAGACCTCACAACCACTTGGAAACAACACGAGCATGACTCACGAGGTTTCTTCGCAGCTGATGTTACCATTAACCGCACTGGACTAAATACATGTCATTGTTTGCTGAAGAATATATGGGGGGGGGAACACTGTTATATATTTTCACAAAGCTGTATTAATTATTCATCACATCTGTCAAACAAACTGTCTGTTGCTGCAGAACGGAGAATTCTTATTAGGATGATTTTTTTTATCATTTTCTTTCCTTTTTAATTTTTTGGCCGGCTGTTTATTTTCGGTGAGAGAAAAACAAATATGCTAAGGCTGTTGTGATTTCTTGTTTATGCATTTAATCAACGTAAATGGAAAGATTCAGGGGGAGATGCCTTGATATTTATATTCTGTACCAGTATTTCCAGTTCAAGCTGAAAGAATACTGATTCCAACTGCTGCAAATCCATTGCTTGAACTATTCACGATACATGTTACACTGTTCATTGATCGTCTATACATAAATGCAGCAATTTATCATTTACAAGCTCCATTTAAAAAAAAAAAAAAGACAATTAATTCATTCATTTGTGTCAAACACTGATTCCCTTTTTTACAATATTTAATTTAAGAAAAATCGTTTTTGGTCTAAAGCAGTGGTTCTCAAGCTAGTGGGGTCCACATGACCCCGGGGGTCATCTGATTCACAAAGGTGCAATAACCAAACACGAGTGCTCTAATGCCAGCATACAAGCACACATACAGGGATTCATTCAGACAATTCTGACAGGGAAGTAGAGCAAAGCAGGTGAAGCAAAGTTGAGCAAACATGGAGGAGGCATATCTTCCTCTTACTGTCAATAGAGCATAGAGAGTCTGTGGCCTTCTGTGTGGGCATTCTGGGCAAAGAAACATGCATGAAAAATATGAAGTTTGTCTTCTGTATAAAGTTATGCCAGTGAAATTCAACTGAAATGATGCTATTAGTGTCTCAATTTCTCTTATTTTTTTTGTTTAGTGTGCAAAATAGTGGTCTGTTTTTTCATTAGCTTTGAAGGGATTACAAGTCAGAACAGTACAAGGCCAAAATGTTATAAACGTGTAATTTAAGCATGTTTCAAGCACATGTAATAATGTATTAATGTAAAGCTGTATTCGTGTAATCTTGTCACTACAGCACTGACTCTGTGAAATCTATTTTTCTAGGCCATGGGAGTCTCCGGCTTGTTTGGGCTCTCCATCTAGGCCATCAGGGAGTCCACTAGGGCCTATACAAAATCCTGATTCCAGATACACAGACCGAAACACACACACACACTCACAAGCTTGGTTCCAGTACGAAAGCAAGTTGCTCTCTCAGAGCACCTAGGGGACAGCTTTAGCCACCAGCCGCCAGTCCCCAAATCCACTGACTGATCCAGTGCCCAGACTGGCGGGCCCTTCCCAGCCACCGCACAATCTTTCAACCTTCACTTGCTGCTGCGAAGCCTCCAGTACGCCTCACTCTGTCTGTAAAACAGGCACAAGGACGAATTAAAAACGAGGATAGCGCAGACAGAAGCTTTAATATGGCTCGAGAGATCTAACCCGAAGGTAGAACAAGTGACAAAGGCGGCATTTGATGCAACATCAAGCAGCTTGATCATCAAAGCGTGAAGGAACCGGGTTTTGGCACCTGAAGCTTCTTCGGTTTCAAAAGCAAAAAGACGTGCTTTTGTTGTCGAAGTCGCGCCAGTCGAGCATCTAAACAATGCTAATTGCGGGGAAATATTGTTTTTGAGTTTGTGTCAGAAGGTTGGAGCCAACACTTCCCTTTCTGCTGTCTCCCTGTTAGAGGGAACTATCTAGGGTGCTGACACGTCGAGGCAGAGAGCGCTCCGAAACCAAAAGCCATCTGTCATTTTCGGCTGACTTCTGATTCGAGACGTATAAAAGAAACTGACTAGCTGAATTGATCTGTACATGCTGATATTCTCATTCCAATTTTTTTTGGAATATACTGTAATTATCTTGATTATTTAAATAGAGGGCAAATGGTTCCTCTAGTGACTTGCAAATCCATTATTGCCAGCCTAATTGGCTTGGCAAGCCTCGCCCCCTCTTCCCCTTGCTTGTTCGCTCAAAGATTAGAATCCAGCAGCAGATTTTTAATTTGAAATGGAAGAAAGTGCAGTCAAAATGATTAGCTAGAGCTGAAAAAAAAGTAAAAGTAAAATCTTATTCAAGCATTGCATGGTACACAATGTGCATCAATGAACTTTGCCCGTGATGCACAGAAGCAGCATCACAAAGTGTATCTAATGCTCTAAAAAGCATTAGAATTCCCTTTCAACTCACGTCCCTGCTTTTTCTTTCTCACTCAGTCACATGCATGTGGTTCTGTGTAAAAAAACAAAAAAAAGAAAACTCATACAAACAAGGTGTACATGCAGAGAAAAGTCCCAGTCAGTGCTTGTTTAGATACATGGGTGTAAAAAAAGAGGCTGCCAGCTTGCATAGATCCACATGTGACCTCACATCCACCTCTTGCACCTGTTGTTGTTTTCTACCCTGAAGGGCTTCCTTGAAGTGGCAGTGCTCCTTTTAGATTTCGTGGAAGCTGTTCAGAGTAGAATGCACAGAGTAGAGCTTTGCACTTGTGACTTGATTGGGAGAATTCTCACTGATCTAACCGTGTGTGTTTTGTTTTTCTGGCACATTCATTGACTTGGTTTACATGGTTTGGAGAGAAGACACCGTTAAGCCTTCCTTAAACCATTTGACTTTACTCTCTTTGGGTTTTACTTATTTATTGATATAGTAACTTTCGTGAATTTGTTCTACAACTACCTTGTCCCGGATAATCCTATTCTCCCTGCTTAAAGGTATAGTTCAACATTCTGACAAATGTGCTTATTAGCTTTATACTTAAATAACAATATTGATATCGCTCTCATATCTGCACGCTAAATATACAGCTAGAACCAGCAGCAGATTAGCTTAGCTTAACATAAAGACTGGAGGCAGTGGGGAAAAAATAGCCTGGCTCTGTCCAATGCATAAAAACCCTGCTGACTAGCACCTGTTTAGCTAACTAATTAGAATTGTATATGTCCTTTGTTTAATATGTACAAAAACTCCAAGTTATGGTTTTGTGAGTAGAACGTATTTGTAGAATGTGTTTCCTGCCGATGGCATGCCCTGTATGAAAGCAGCTTCTTCTCTTCTAATGTCCCAGAAAAGAAAATGTATCTCGATGAATTCAAACATATATATTTGAGTAGTATTTAGATGTAAGGATGTGTTGGGTACTGGTTTCCCATTAACTTCACAGCAGTATATCATGAGATGTTTCTTGTGTGACACCTTGGTAATCGGACACCTTTTTACAGGCCATCAGTTGGGGATTACTTTCTAATTACTGATAGATTTCAGCTGGTGTCTTGGCTGTCCATGCCTTTTTGCACCTCCCTTTCTTCATGTGTTCAATACTTTTTCCCTGTGACATTCCATTTTATTACACATAACTTAATTCCTAAACATATTTGTTTGGTTTTCTTTGTATGTATGGATTACTTGGGTTGTTACCAACATCTGGTGAAAATTTCATGTCAATAGCACCTTTTAGAAATATATTTACTGAGAAAAATGGTGACGTGTTCAATACTTTATTTTACCCGCTATATGTATAAAAAAATAAAATCACAGCCCTTTTGACATTTATGATTTGGACCTCCGATCGAGCCGTAATCTGTAAAATATGATCTGCCCACATTATAGTTTCATTGCCTGTTTGCATGCCTGGCTTTAAGGAGATCATTCTCACAGCATGGCAGGATACCTTTGCTCTGCTGTTATCAAAAATATAGTCCATATTCAAAATCATTTACTTGGTGGTATTTTCCATCTCGCCTTGTTTGTAGTTGCAACAACTTACAAAAGACTCGGTCCAAGGTAGTTCTCTATAGGCAGAACACTGCTGTGCAGTCAGTGCTTTGGAGTTGAGAGTGAAATCCAAGCTCTTTTATACGGATCGTGTTTCTTGTATCCACCCTTAGAGAGTGCGGCTAAATAATGAGCCGTCTTAAAAGCACTGACATGGATTCCGCTTCCTAATGATTGATTTCGTGACAGAATGATTAACTCACAGATTGGTCAGTTAAACTTGCAAAAGTATACTTTGTTGCCTGTGCATGAAGCCTAAAGTGCACTCATAACCTTAAAAGCCTTCATGGTCGCTGACTACAGTCAAATGAATGGACTTGACTTGGTTATGGTTCAGTGCTTTTGTTCCTCTGCGCAGGGAGCTAATAAGTCAATCCCATCATCCTCGTGATACAGTGAGGATGCACTTAGTGCATTGTCAGCAGCTCGAATCATTAAAGCCCCTGGTTAAGTTTGCATGTTACAGATTCAACATTTCTAAATTACCCCGCTCGCATAGGCCCAAGCCCAGCCGTGGTGAAAAACAAAAGGGAAGGGCTCCCTCTGCAACTCCTCGTCGTGCTTTGACCATCAATCACGGCTGTCAGAGCAGCTGTGTGCTCTCGCTCTTTGGTGGGAACTCACACCGGAGCTCTACATCATCCGGAGCTGTGATGAATGCACAGGCTTTAGCTCTGGTGCTTTTTGATTAGAGGCCTTTCGACAGGTAGCATCATGGAAAAAGCTAACGATGTGGATATAAAGTGTCATGATGGGGTTGACGCAAAAAAGTCATACAAAGACTTGGATTTTTTTTGGTCTTATTTTATATTATAAACTATATAATATTATCTTGCAATAGCATCACACCAAACGCAGCCCCAAAGGCGTAAAGTGTGTATTGGCCCTTTCTCCATTTCCTACCCCCTTACTTCTGGCATCCGTGCTCGGACCACAACCATCTTCCAACCTGGCCTTTGTTTTGATCTCAACAAGAGACCTCTATAGTTTTGTTACACCAAATTGGGCCATAGGCTACAACTACACACCTATAAGTTTCGTGTCTGCATCTCGCATAGTAGTGACGCTATCGCGTTGACAAAAAACACCTGGCAAAGTACTCCAAACTGCCTCTGTGGTAGTTCTGCTACAGCAGGCGTCTCAAGCAACACATGTTCCCACGATGACACACACAGATTCACACGGTAACAACAATACTAGTGATGCTGTCAAGGCAGGTAAAGATCACTCTGTTTCAGACAGGTTTTATAACCATTGCAAATATTCCAGATTGAGTAACAGAGCTGTACCGATGTTGTAAAAATTTGACAGATTAGGTTTATAAATAACATCTTACTCTGTCGAGATGTGATAAATGTTGGTGACTTCCTGTTGAGGCTCTAATAGCCCTTTCCACTCAATGTGTAACCATCCACGACCACATCTTTTTTTCTTTTCTGTTTATAACAGCTTCTTATGGTTCTACTCTTCACAGCCTTGGTGAATGAAAGTGCTAAATTTCACCTTTAATTATCTCAAATAATCTGCTGTTTCTGCTGCGGTGAATGTAGAGTGTATCAGCATGAAGCTTGTTATCTATTCTGATAATAATAAAATGTGTTTATAGAGCGCTTTTCATGTTCAAGGACTGTCTGTAAGATCAGTCACTATTATTTACAAGGAGGCAGAGAGGCATTCTAAGTCACAGGTTATTCATATTTCTTTGGATATGTTAAATAGAGTTCCCACAATGAAATACATGCTGTGTATTGCTTTCATGAGAGTTGCATTAAATGTGGCACTGCAAAGAGCGAATCCATTTAGTGGCATGATTGGTGGAGTGACACCCGCACATAGGAATAGAACGCTTTCACTTTCCCAAAGCATCCGTTCTTGGTTGTCTCATTAGCCTTCATTCCATTACAGGGCCAAATGGTGCATCCAGGGTTTAGTCATTGTTGATGTAAAGCAATTTCTCACAGAGAAACGTTCCGTAATCGGCCACTGCATCTTGTTTTCAATGGAAACAACGTGCCAGTTGGATTGTACCGTCAAACTAAAATGGTTTTCTAATTCCGCATTATCAGCATTTTAGAATAGATCCTGGACCCGAAAGACCTGATCCGGACCTTCCTGGGTTCCGACGGAAATTGCTAGCAGCACCAATTGGCTTCTTGACACACGAGCCAGATGAGATCTCACAAGTTCTGCATGATGATTTAGAAACGGGTAAAACAGTTGAGGCCTTTAGATTATAGCTTTTCTATCATCATGAATAGGCAGTGTATCGTTCCATAAAGCCACTATACTGATCGTTGAAAATCAGATTCCAGGTCTGATAGGATTAAGAGGTTGTTTTTTTGTTTAAGCTGACCTTACATGGATAAAGGTTGAGTAAAAGAAATCACGCTTACACACTAAGCCCCAATTCATTTATCAAGCAGAATTGTAACATTCAATTAAGTCTCTGGAAGATTTGTTCACAAACACAGCATTGTCAAACAAATTGCGAAACCAACCAATGGTGCGGCGCTGCATTGTATGTCCCCACTGAGATGTTTTCTTTTAGACACATTTAATTATTCCCCCTGCCCACTGCTTTTGGCTCCCAGCCTGTCTTCCACAATCATTTTTCTTTAATATCTCCGACAACTCAACTCCCATGAACTGATTCCACAACAGCATATTAATATTGAATTGTGCATGTTCATAGTTCACTTCCGTGCTTTGAATAGCGTTCAAACACCTTTTTATTTCTCAGTGTCAAGACATGGAGTTTATTTCTTGACTCCTGAGAAGCATATTTTGTGAAGATGGAGCTCTCTCTAACTGCAGTACCTGGACTAAACCTTTGTTCACATTCATAATGCTTGTCTGGCACACCAGTGGTTGCCGTGCCAACAGTAACGAACCATTGCCAATGTGCCGGCAAACTGGTGCCAAATTAAACATAAAATAAAGCTCAAATATTTTTAAAATGGAACGGATATCAACTACTTGACCCTAACGTAGCATCCCTTCATAGCTATTATGCTAATAGTGAAATCCTTCTCACCATGGTTAAAAGAAATGTATCAAGACAGGTTCATGCAAAGATACATGTTACATGGCATGAACTTTCATTTGCAATTAATTACTTCATAATTTGTGCCAGACCTGATTATAATATGAAATGTTAAATGCAGCTGATCTATGATAATAGCTTTCGTGTTTGGAGGAACTCATTAGCCTTTGTGAGGGAGAGATTCATGTTTGTGCGCACAGAAAAAAAAGGTGCACGTAAAAACATTCCCAGACACACACCAGTGTACAGACGCACGTTTATACAAGTTATAGCTATAAAACACGCCCTCATTACCCAAATGTTACTTCATCAAGGGTATGTATCTCTCCCATCAGCAGTGCACAAAGTCATTTAAGGCAAAAAAAACTGTATTTAGGACAGCTACTCTCCTCTCTTTGATGCCACGATGTCTCTCAGGGGAGCCATGCAGCCACATTCCCTTCCAGAGGGAGGGAGCACACACCCTGCATGCATTCCATGTCTGTATCCTAGCCAGAGTTCCGCGGATACCCATTTGTCCATCCCCATAGGATAGACCACTGTTAATACGATTACAGAGACTTTAAGATAATTCAAAGCATCTCTGCGCCAGAGTTGGGAGAGGCGGCATGGATGCCACATCCACTTATTGATGCTCGGCGCATGCTAAAGAGAGCATAGGAGTTGACTTATTACCACACAATACTGACTAAGTGGGAAATCTCTTTGGACATGGCGGCCCCACCATATACGAGATTTAATTTGATTTTCTGTTCAGGCTTTAGTTAAGTGCTTCTAAAGTTTTCTTGTCCCACAGCAAGAGGGTGAGAGGGCAGTCGTGGCTTCCACTTGATTTGCTCTTTCAACAATAAGCCACGATTTGGTCGAATACAGAGCGCTTTCAGCAACATGGCAGCATTAGCGGGCGAGAGTATTTGGTGCAAAACTGGATTAAGCCTAATCCTGCATGCAGTACATTCATTTCTTTCAATGCAGATCTCTTGTAAGTGTGTGTTTTTCTGGGACTATTGGCTTAATCCTTGTGTTTGGAAGCGTCCATAAAGAGATATGAGGTGCACGGATGAGTGCTTGCTTGACCTCATTTGTCTCCAACTTTTAATACCCACTCTGCTGAGTTAAAGGTTGAAGGTCGGCTTCGTGGGCATTGTCTATAGCACTGTGAGCTGATGCGGTCAATTCAAACGAGGATGTTCCTTTTGTTCGGGCAGGTCGCGATGTCGAAGGTATTCAGATTGTTCGTCACCCCACATAGAGGGGGGGGGGGGAGGGGAACAATGTGCTGCTAATAAGTACATGTATTCCAGCAGTTCTGCAATCATTGAAGGCTGTTCATGGAATGTCTTTCCAGACTGAATAATGAAGAGGCATGATGAATCCAGGATGAGTGTCGGGATATATACAGCTTCTCTCCGAGGAAATTAAAAGGCTGGTTGGGAAGAATTCAAAACCAAAGAAAAAAGCTGTGTCTTACCTCTCTAAGGAATGTGAATAAGATGCCCCAGCTTGGTAGAAAACAGCCAAAAAGCTCTGAGTGACAAATCAAATGGCTGTTGCTGCTGAATTGAAATACACCAAATAACAAAGTGCAGCCTGGAAACGCAAGCCTTGCCAAGCTGCCTTTTTCATCATCATTGTGCTGCCCTCTACGGGTCTTCTTCCAGCCTCCCTCTTCTCCATTCCAACTCCACCACTCCCCCCTCCACACACACACACACCCCACCTCCTCCACATTACCATACCCCCTTAAAAAGTATTGCACGCATTACATTGTTTTTCATTTCTGCGCCGTGACAGTCGTGAGATTGGGGGAGGGATTTATGCGTTTTTACGAGTGATTTCGCCCGCTATATACTACGGTAATTGTTTCATAATACGTCCGATCGCTGTAGGGGATGTGCTGGTTTGCACCGACCAAGATCAAGTTCCACTAGTTGAAACATTGGTGGGAAGATAAAGCTCGTGTGTATATTTATCGTATATGTTATGAGCAATGCAGGGCTGGAGCAAAAAGAAAAGGGGGATCGGATTCCTGTATCCGAGTCTGGAGGAACATATCCGCTGATCTCCGGTCGATTTGAACGGTGTGGCAATTGAAATAAAAGAGACCTTGGACAGATCTATACATAAACTTGTACAAGCCGCACCACTGGCAGCAGACAAGGGGATCCGTGCCTCTCTCCTCCGCTTCGCCAGTGCGCATGGATGAAAGGCACAGTTAAAATGCATGCGGCAAGTCTCGTCTGATGTGGGATTACCGAGTTTTCCTTCGCCCCCTTTTCTTTACCATGTTCGAACTTTGGTTTTGGCTGTTTTTCCGAGATGCTGCTGCTGCTAATTTCTGTCGTTGCTGGAAGAATACAGGCGCCCGTTTTGCCGCGCGGGCAGTCACGTTATTGGCCTGAATGAGACTGTATATGTGCTCTTCGATGCCTGCTTTATGGAGCTAAACACCGAGGAGACTTGACTTTAAGTATTTATTTTTGATATTTTTTTGACACCCGACGGAAGTGCGGGCGGTGAAATCACCCATACCCATGTTTTCACTGAGGTTGGAGCAAAAAGACGGGGCACAGTCGTGATTTTCGGGATGCTTTGCCGTTTACCGGGATCAGCACGGTAAGAGGACAATGTTTTTTTCTGTCTCTATCTCTCTCTCTCTTTCTACTGCCCGTCTGCGCTGAGGCGTTATGTGCTTTAACATTATGTCGGGCGGGGTGTGGGGGTGTGGGGATCTGTCCGTGGTGCTGAAATCTAGTTCCAAACCCCCGTTGCATTGCCGAAGTTGATCCCATTTTTTTAAGATGCCGTTAAGCAAGCTGTCTGCGGCTGCTATTGCAATAAAAAACCTGCAGTTTTTTTATGATCACATAAATATCATCACAGTTTTATTCGTTCCGAAAA
This sequence comes from Anarrhichthys ocellatus, assembly GCF_004355925.1. Classification (NCBI taxonomy): domain Eukaryota; kingdom Metazoa; phylum Chordata; class Actinopteri; order Perciformes; family Anarhichadidae; genus Anarrhichthys; species Anarrhichthys ocellatus. The sequence continues at coordinate 2,909,276 of NW_022280042.1, forward strand.
ACAGCACTGCCTCGGCACGGGCATACCCGGCGGCGATAGACGCACAGGCTTCCAAGTTATCTATTTTATATCCAGAGGCGATGGGTATTTCTTCGCTTTATGGCAATAGGCTACTCAGGTGTGAGACGGAATGACATGAAAGCGGGCGCCCCAATCCTATGTAACAGTCGTGCGTGTTCTCGTGTGTTAAAACGCGCATATTTAGGGAGACTTACTGGGTCGATGTGTAGGCTTTTGTGTTCTTTTAAGGAGCGCACACAGATAGAACGTGTGCGTGTGCACGCGCACTCACGCGTCTATGGCGGAGAGAGGGACTATCTGTAACCTTCTATGTAGCAGATGCCATACAGAATACTTGATTATAGAATTATTTACTCCCCGTCAAAATGCAATTTCGATCAGAGATCCGCCACGAGATCAACAGCACTTGCTGATTTGCCTTTGATCAACTCCTCGTTTCTTTTTTTCTTTTTTTTCGCCCGTGGGCACAAGAAAGGCTGCGACTGTCGTCTTGTAGGCTGATTTTCACATTTTCTATCGCAGGCCGGATTTTAAGATGATCACGGAGTGCTTCTCTCACACGATTCCTTTATGAGAGCCTGCATTTGGCATCATCTTTTTACCCGGGATCGGTTTAATCATAGCAGGCGAATACATTCCCCGTTCTTATGTTGTTTGGACGGAGGTGGAGAGAAGGGATCCGACAGTTTCCCCACCTTTACCAAGTCGTTGGGTATGTGGGGTAAGTGAGAAATCTTCACGGTTACAGGAGTTGCATCTTTGGGATTTTAATGTTAGTTTATTTGAATGATTAAATCGGGAAAAAAACGCTACATCATCCGTCACACGAAGTGATGTGATACACATGCATGTGTATATGTGTATATATATATATATATGTGTGTATATATGTGTATATATATATATATATATGTATATGAATATGTGTATATATATATATATATGTATATGAATATATATGAATATGTGTATATATGTATATATATATATATATATATATATATGTATATATGTATATATATATCTCTTCTTTGTGAGAACAAATTCTCAAGAGATTGAAGAAGTAAATGACCAGATCTATCAGTCTGCACGCGGTGGATGGCGAAGGTTTTTTTTCCCCCCTCCCAAGATGGATTGGAATTCAGGCGAGCTATCAAAAATGCGCAGTGGCCATCCACCGCGGGTAGTTGTGTCATCTGCTTGATTATATATTATCGTTTAAGTATGCATTTATTAAACATTCATCCAGCTCGCTTTTTCTCTGACGCCCTCAAACCCCCCCCCCCCAAAAAAAAACAACGGTGCCGACACAACACATCTGCATAATGAACAAACATTAATGGGTCCACTTGTCTTTGCCTGTGTATTTGTTATGGATACTTGTTCACCAGGGTCTGCTCTGTCAGTAGTTCAGTACTATGATTGCATTTTGTCACATATGTTTTATTTTGTTTTCAATGCTCTATAAAACAGAACCCGTCCTTTTCTTTTCCTCCTTTTTAGATGACTCCTCATACTGGTATCGCACTTGAGTGAGCTGGGGCATCCTCTCCCAGGAAAAATGCATATCTGGATCCTCAAAATAATCCTTCTGATTGCATCATCTCTGAGGCTGGTCGAGATGTATGACAATTATGGGGAGATCTGTCGGAACCTGTGTACGTGCGAGGAGAAGGAAGGGATCCTGACGGTGAGCTGCGAGAATCGGGGCATCATCAGACTGACTGAGATCAGCCCGGTCCATTTCTCCGTGTACCACCTCCTGCTGACAGGGAACCTCCTGAAGAAGCTGTCAGTCAATGATTTCATCAATTACACAGGAGTGACCATCCTGCACTTGGGGAACAATGATATCTCGGAGATAGAGTCAGGTGCCTTCAATGGACTCCAGGGATTAAAAAGGTTGCACCTGAATAACAACAAGATCGAGTTTATGAGGGACGACACCTTTGTCGGACTGGAGAGTTTGGAATACCTTCAGATTGATTATAATTACATCACCAATATAGAGCCCAATGCCTTGAGCAAACTACACCAACTGACAGTGATGATTTTAAACGACAACCTGCTCTCTGCTTTGCCCACGAATATCTTCCGGAATGTCCCCCTTACGCACTTGGACCTGAGGGGGAACCGGTTAAAAATGTTCCCCTACATCGGCCTCTTGGAGCACATGGACAAAGTCGTGGAATTACAACTGGAGGAGAACCCGTGGAATTGCTCCTGCGAGCTGATTGCTCTGAAGGCTTGGCTGGAGAGTATAGCCTACACCGCTCTGGTGGGGGAAGTGGTGTGCTCGACTCCGTTCAGGCTCCACGGTAGGGACCTGGATGAGGTGTCCAAGCAGGAGCTCTGCCCAAGAAGACCCTTGGAAGACACTATCAGGCCTGCACCCCCTAGCAGCACCAATGGATATTACCACACCACACCTGCTGCTGTCACCGCCTCCGCCACCTCCTCGGCTGTTTTTAGGTCCTCCTCTAGGCCGACTAAGGGCACACGGCAATTTAACAGAACTAGGTTAAAGCCCACTTCCCGAATACCTGGCGGTAACCCTTACAATTATGGCCCCATCATTGCTTTTCAGACCAAATCTCCTGTGCCTTTGGACTGTCCAGCTGCCTGCACGTGCAACCTGCAGATATCCGAGATCGGGCTGAATGTCAACTGCCAAGAGAGAAAGATTGAAAGCATTTCTGATCTAAAACCCAAGCCATACAATCCTAAAAAAATGTATCTCACTGGAAATTACATCCCTGTGGTGCGGAGATCAGATTTCGTGGATGCTGTTGGATTGGATTTGCTTCACCTGGGAAACAACAGGATAAGTCTGATCCACGACCGGGCTTTTGGGGATTTAACCAACCTGCGTAGGCTGTATTTGAATGGTAATCTCATGGACAGGCTTACAGGAGAAATGTTTTTTGGTTTGCAGAACTTGCAGTATCTTTATTTAGAGTACAACAAAATCAAGGAGGTTGATGCGGGCACTTTCCGCTACCTCCCTAATCTCCAGCTGCTCTTCCTCAACAACAACCTTCTGAAAACTTTACCGGTGGGCATCTTTTCCAGCCTCTCCCTGTCTCGACTCAATCTTCGCAACAACCATTTCCAAAACCTGCCTGTGAGTGGTGTTTTAGATCAGCTGAAGCTGCTGTTGCAGATGGATCTGTTTGAAAACCCCTGGGACTGCTCCTGTGACATAGTGGGAATGAAGATATGGCTGGAGCAGCTGAGCGCAGGCACCGTGGTCAATGAGATTGTGTGCGAAACGCCACGGCGCCACACAGGAATGGACGTGCGCTCCATCCAGTCAGAGCAGCTCTGCCCGGACTACTCTGACGCTAACGTCTCTCCGACGCCCCCTACGGAAGAGCCCATGGATGACAGGATCGTGACCACGGGTGCGCCACAGAAGTTCAACACCCCCAGCAGCACCGTCCCCCTCTCTGTCCTCATCCTCAGCCTCCTGCTCGTCTTCATCATGTCTGTCTTCGTGGCCGCGGGGCTGTTTGTAGTCGTGATGAAAAAGCGTAAAAAGTCCCAGAGTGACCGCACCAGCACTAACAATTCGGATGTCAGCTCTTTTAACTTGCAGTACAGCCTCTACAGCAACCGTTCCGGCCCCAAAGTCAAGGCCCCAGCCGGCCACGTCTATGAGTATATCCCCCACCCCATGGGCCATATGTGCAAAAACCCCATTTACAGGTCACGAGAAGGCAACACAGTGGAGGATTACCGTGACCTCCATGAGCTCAAGGTCACGTACAGGAGTACCCCGGATGATGAGAGGGATAGCGGTACGATGAGGAGCCCTACGTACAGTGTTAGCACCATCGAGCCACGTGAGAACCCCTCCCCTATCCCGGATGCAGACCATTTCTTCAGAGGCATCCTCGATCACGATAAACAGCCCCCCCATCCGTCAATCCCGTCCATCCCAGCAGGCGCCAATTTAGAGTACAAGTACACAGGGCCTGTGTCGTACACGTACAACCCAAATTTTGATGTCAGACGTCAGTTCTTGCACCCGGAGAGGATAAGAGAAACGGTGCTCTATGGCACGGCACCCAGTACTGTTTATGTTGAGCCCAACAGAAATGAATATTTGGAGCTAAAAGCTAAACTGCAGTCTGAGCCCGATTACCTCGAAGTTCTTGAGAAACAGACCACCTTCAGCCAGTTCTAGAGCAACAGAATCATTAATGTAATGAATCATTTCGTCTCTTGACCCTCCTTGAAACAGTGGCTCAGTTTATTGGGTGCCTTGGCACGACACACACAAGAAAAAGGAGTTGTAACGGGGTGTGCCGAACAATCTTATTCTTATTTCTGAAACATGACATTACAGGAATGGATACAGCTTTCTGAAACACGGATGAACAAAATTGCTCTACTTAACTGATGATGCAAAATCTATTTTTCTATGGTGAAGATCGAATAACACACAAAATGTAAGTGTACAGGTAAATCTTACCCAGCTTAATTTTCAGGATTATAACCATACATAAGGTATATTGTGAATCAGAAAAGAAATGTTTATAAAACCACACTCTTGGACAAAAACACTGTACAGCAGATCATCAAAACTGTGTCGGACTATTTTCTGCTGTAGTCTGTAAGTAAGTATTTATTGATATAATCTGCCATGTCTTTTCAAAACTTTTGATTCTACATCAATATTACCTGTGTCATCATACTCCATGATCCTCTGGAAAGGCTTATGTTTGTAGTTTCATTTACTGTAGCTCTGCATTGTAAAAGTGGCTTTTTTTGAAAGTGGCACACCCCTAATGTTCAAAAAAGACTGCGACATTTGAAGAAGATGAAAAAAGAAAAAAAAAAAAAGTGTCTTTGTATGCTTTCTGCACTTTTTGGAATTGGAAGGCGGGTTAGCCTTCAATGAGCTCTCATAAAGGAGATTATTGTATTAAAAATGAATATGGGTATTCATTCTTAATATGTAGAACAAAACAAAATTCATAAATGACATTTGAAGTATTAATTATGTTGTGTAATACTGATATTTTAATCAATGTAACACCTATTTTTCTACAAGCGTTCGCAGATTCTCTATCCCTTCTCAACTTTATTTGTTTTGATCGCTTTGCACTTATTGCACTATATTGACCAAACTATGTTATTGTCATCAAATAAACATGATGTCAGGTTCATATAATGTGCTTATGAGGAAACTGAGGCTGGTTAGTGATAATATAAAGGCCATATGGGTTTGGTCCGATTTATTTTCACATTCACAAATGAAGAAAACGGTGTGGATTATGGGATTGGAGAGCTTCAAACGGGTGCCCTGGACAAGTTGTTTTTATTTTGAAATCAAATGGCAATACATTGGCGAGTAAGAATTTGCTATGTTGTGGAGTCAATCAAAGCCGATACAGGTACAGTATATATGCCTCACTCAGAGGGGCAGCTAGTGTCCAGTGCGGATTAGAATCAATGGGTCTCAATCAATGAGCATTATCTGAGGCTGTCCCTTTGCAATTATACCATGACAACAGCATCCACGTTCTTGCCTGGCAAGCGATAATTTGGTCATTTATGTAACCATCATTGGAGTTGAAACTAAATGCTATGTTAGCAATCTTGACAAAGTCAATGGGTATAAACTTGCACGCCGATTAAGACAGGAGGTCGACGCAGGCTTCTGAATTTAGGGCTTGGTGTCCAGCCATTTCTCATCCTTTATTTTTTTCAATTGGTTTCATAAGTAAATACTTTTAGAAACATTTCTTACTTAGGAAAAGATATTACGATAATATTTTGGAAAATGCTGCATGTTTTTTTTATTATATTTTATGCGCTTGTTTACATTTTTGTTAAAGTCCAACTGAAATCACATTTAGTCATCCTTTTTGTTGTCGAAATGTTTTTTAATTTGTTTTTTAAATGTGTGTTTTAATGTCAATAGTTTTATTATTAAAATGCTGAAAAAAAAGGTATTTGGGGAAACATTAGAAATGCTCTTTTTCGGGTGAGCTGGCCTGAGGGGTGTGTCCCTCGCCGTGTTTGATTGACAGCAGTGTTGCACCTTAGGGAAACAGACACAAAGTGAACAAACATACCCTGTAGCCCACGTGTCACAGGAAGACAGTTAGTGGTATTAAAGAGTAAGATCCACCCCAGCGTCCGACTGGACCGATGTGGCATTTGCAGGTGCGCTTCCATTCCCTTTAATGCTCTGCAGCTGAGCAGCTAATTAGCTATCTCCCCCAGCGGATGTTTGTGTGGTGGCTCGTTCAACAAAGCAAAGGTGCAGGACAGGATGTGCGTTTGTGTTTGGATAGGAAGGAGACTTCAGCAGGAAAGCTAATGGGGCAGAGCTACAGCTAATGTGTTGCAGGCTGTGGTGTGACCGTCTGCTCTGCAAGATTTGATTGGCTGTATCAAAAAAAGGTCTTCATCGACGCAGACAAATAAAGTGAAAGGGGGTCGCCATCATGACAACAGAAAATATCATGTATAGATTTCTCCCCATGCTGTAGCAGAAAAGAAAATAATGCACTGTCATTTCAGTTGGACTTTAAGTTACTCTTCAATTGACCCACTTAAATCCAATATGCTAATTAGGTCTATAAAAATGCAAAGGAGCACTGTGCCACCATTTTCAGTGTGTGGCGAGCGTCACCATTTAGGACTTCAATGTTCCCTAACTGAGGCGGGCAGGGATCTCTCTGGAGAGGCCGTGTCAGTGTCAATTGATCCCTTGTTTCTAAATTTTGAGGGAATTATCAGGGATTTATAATAACATCTGCTAAAATAAGTCATCTTTGACTAAATATCAGTGGTGTGTCAGCTGCCTTTTTTTTTTTTTTTAACAGTGAAAAAAAAGAAAGATGGAAAATGAAACCGGTCTGCTCAGGGTCCTTTTGTTGGATCTTTTCATGGAGGCCCAGAATGAGAACAGAAGGCACCATTTGAGAGATGAGGAGTCCTGGAACCGAGTGTAACTGTGGATGTGTCATACATGTAGCAGGGGATGTGAATCACAGCCAAGAAGTGTGTGCAGTCGGCCAGCATTGGTGGCCTATGGGATGGCACAGTGTTGACATTTTTCAATGTGGATTTTTATTTATTTTTCCTGATGCCAATATGGAAAACAAAATGTATCTGTGCAATGACAAAATGTATAAAATGTCAGATTTTTTATTTCCTATAATATTACATTCTTCAGGATGATTTAGCTACATTCACAGAACTCCAGCAAGAGAAGAAGAAAAAAAACGGATTTAGCACAATTACATAATCACTGAATCATGCATGCATTCCAAATGAGTTGTTATTACTGTATCTCTGTATCTGTGGGTATGTACATTCTGCTCAAAACTCCCAGCGTGGATGTTTATCACTGTTATGACACCGCACCCTGTCCCAGAGTAATGGGTGCGTGAAGCATCGCACTGCAGAATGGGATGTAGTGTGTGCTTGTGTGCAGAGAGAGAGAGGGAGGAGGAGGTGGGGTGTGTGGGGGGAGTCTTGCCAGTTGAAATAATGCTTTTAATCAGCCAATGGGCTCTTAAGGTCTTAACACAAATGGAGGCATCAAGGAAGGGCAAAGAGTTTATTATGCCTTCTTGGGTTCTTCAATTTATAGCCTTTCATAAGCTTCCTAGCTCTTTGGTTCGGCCAATCACATTTGATGCAGTTAAAATGATCCCAGCACGCCCTGAAAAGCAAACAATGAGATCCCTGTAGTGGTCAACATCTGTATTCGGAAAAGAAGTTCTGAGATGAAATGCCTCGCCTCGTGTTGCCTCATGCTGCACAAGAGCCCCCCCCCCCCCCCCAGATTCAGATTTAGGGCTCAACCCACTGTGCTGAATCCGACGCGTGGCTGATGCAACGCGAGGCGTGATGGAGGTGCAGATGTGGCTGTCACAGAAGTCTCGCTCTTTGCTCGATGACGAAGCCAAAACAGGGAAAGTTCAGAAGACGGCGTGCAAGTGTGTTCTTGGGCCCCCCGAGCTCAGGAAAGGAAATACTCCAACCGCTTTCAGATGAAGAGGCGGGGTAGGAGGGGACGGGGGGGGGGCAACAGGCAGCTCGTGTTCCAATATTTTCTTACTTCCGCACCATTTGAGAGTTAATCATCGTGGAATTGTACAACGCGTGAAAGCCGTCTCAGCTTCCAAGTGTTGGCTCATCACTCTGCTATTTTCAGCTCAACTTCGAAGCAGCTATTTTCCTAACGGTTGACGCCGGACATGCCAGGCTAATTAAACATTTCCTGGATTTGATTTAACAGTTTATTTTGCTCAGAATTCTACTTTGTAACTCATCAGATGGTGCTGGCAGAATTCGGTGTTTGTGGTAAATAAAAACAGCTTGACGCTACACATGCAAAGGGCTGATTTACGCTGCAAAGAGCCCCCCCCCCCCAGCATTGTGTATGCCATCATGTTGCCTTTAAGTTCCCATCAGGTACAGCTGGAATATTTACTGCTCAGTTAGTTTGTGGTCATTTTATGTGTGGTTTAATTTTACACCATATGAACTGGAATATATAAGGTATTCAATTTGATTTAAAAAAATGTTTAAGACACTGTACAAGACAGCCTCACATTTAAGTAGTGCCCCCTTAAGGCCCTTGCAGACTTTAAGGGTTGGCTTCTCTTCTTTGTCTAATATGATCGTTAACTTATCTTATTGAACAAAACCAAACAAGGAAACAATCTGCAGATGAATTGGTATGAACATAAGTGTTAGTGGCAGCTGTAGATGTAAATACAGCTCAACTGAACTGCAGACGTGCAAAGAGTCACATGCTGAGTATTTGTCTTTTAAACCTGTGCACTTAGTTTTTCCACATTTGGTCCGCACCAGCCGACGTGGCAACAATAAACGATAATTAGGCTAATATGTGTACCGAGACAAATAGAGGGGATGGACGTGTTCCATATGCTCCAGCGTCGCCTCACCTACCCCTCACCCTTCCTTGCCGGAGATGCCTCGTCCTCGGCGCGCCCTCGTTTCTAGCCTGCCACCCAGTCTCCATGATGATGCGAGCAATTGAGTTCAAGGAGATCTGGGTAATTGAGAGGGCAGGGATGGCATCTGACAGGCACCGATGGCTCCAGTGATTACTTTAATCAGAGTGGTTAATGGAATTCCTTCAGGCATGTAGAAAATGCTCAAATGTTCATCAGCACTCAACCGGGTTTTTTTGCCCCCCACCCCCCCTCCTCACAGCCACCGCCGCCTCCACTCTTACCCCGCGTTGTCACGTTCGCTGATCACATTTTCTGTCACGCTCGGCGTAGCACTCGGCAGCAGGTGAGGCGTCTGCTCCTGGTGCGAATCGCCGCGTGAGGTCGCTGGGATTGCTTTGTGGTCAAAATGCATTATGTATGAAGTGTTGTCATGAAACGTCATGGCAAACCCGTTGACATTTAAAGGGACAGTCAAGGACTCAATTACAGTAAAATGCGTATAAATCAAGCACGCATTCACGTAAACACAAGGCACTCACGGTTTATGAATAATGAAGGTATTTCCAATCAATGCGGGGTAAAGACGGGCATGTTTAGCTTTCATTTGTCCAGGAAAATGATTCATTCTCATCTTAGCAGCGATCAGTTTCAGCAGTTATTTTTGTTCCACAATTAGAACAAATTTACTGTTCATAATCAACTTTCTGGTCCTATCAGCCTCCCAGTTAACACTCCCACTGTCCAGCCTGTGTTGAATTAACTTCAAGGAATATTCCATTGCGTGTAAAAGCGTAGTATGGATCCAGACTCGAAGGCCATCTGCCAAAAAAACATGCCTAATCTGGAAATTGTCTGGGTAGGCCTATGTCTTGTTTGAGTGAAGAAAATAGTTTCCTTTTCGGTGTCTTGTGATGAAATCAGAATGTTTTTCTGTTTCTTTTTATCTATCGACACGTTTTTGATCCAAATGTTTTTTTTTCTTGCGATGAAATGGTAAAATATGATGATCACAAGATCATGTGTTGAACTTTTGATCTTCCATCATTTCATCCGAAAGCAGTAATTGAAAAAAATGTTCTACTTCTACTTAAATAGGGTGTAATGTACACCACTACTTATCGAACATGTCATTATGTGAGAGGGAGAGGGAGAGAGCTTCTCCTCCCCCCACCCAAAGTGGCTGATTTCTCCCTTCACATACTGCCATTTATGGAAATAATGGAAATTTCAAGAACCTGTTATCCTGCCGTTAGCCTCAGCGAGATTCTTCCCCTCCCCAGTCAAATCTGACTCGTAGATTATGTTATTATGCAGATGGAAGTCGTAAATTATTCTGTGTGATATGGATGTCATATGTAGGCTACAATACTCTATTTACAGTACCACATGATGTGTCCACGTAAAAAAAAAAAGAAGAAAAAATCAAAAGGATGAACTGACATGTGAGCGCATGGTTGGAATCTCACCGGGAGATATATGTGATCAAAGCTTTCAAAGTGGTGTCTTTATGCAAGTGCCTTTGTGGAGGGAGAGGGAGTCGTTCGTGGTTTCATGCTTTATTCAGTCTTTTTTTGTCATGGTTTTGCTTTCTGCAGTGCCTCTATGTATGCCTGCGTGTGCTTCGGAACCCTACCCGCCTCATTTGGAGCATCACATCGCAGACAGAATGACACAAACATAGGTTTGATGATGCGTGACAAATGCATGTTTTGCAGGTACGGGAATTGTGCCGTGCGAGTACGAGCGACAGTCGGCGAGCGAAGGTTCGAGGCGGGGAGCGTGCGCTGTCAGGATGGAGGACATGCCGTGTGGGCAAGGAAGACGTTGTGTGTTTCCAGTCTGGTTGCTTGAGACAAAGGGGAATTCTGGAGTTTTAGCATTGCATTCCCGCAATGTTGAGGGACTTGCGTGAGACAGATTTGTACAAAGAGTGGTCAAAATGGAGGCAGAGATATCCCAAATTGTCATCCTTAGGTAAGGCTCTGAAAAGACTGGAGCCTACACTTGCCCCCAAGTCTGAATCCAGGCTCTCTTTGCTGTAAAAGTATTTGAACATGTCAAATCTGTGCAGGGACCCCTTGGAGCCAGCTGTGCATGTAGTCATGTGTACTTATATGAATCATTTCATCAATCTGCCATCACCAAACGTGATGCACATCCTGGACTTGTTTACCACATGGTGTTTGATTGATGTCATGCCGTCCAATAGCGCTTAAAGCACAGCATAACATATTGTTTGCCTTTCGGGTTCACTCGTTTTACTCAGTAAAACGAAAATGTGTTTACCTAGCATGAGTTTGCTTCGCAATTAGATACCTTATTGTTGTTGGTAGAATTGGTTTCTCTGGAGGTGCCCGTGTGTTTCCAAGACTGATGGTTTGAAAGAGCCAGATAGGGCTCGTGCGCGTTCTTTGTGGGTCCATCTCTGCAGTGCGTGCACTTTAGCAGGTTTCTGGCTTACTATAGAAATCCACTCATTAGAGCTCTCTCTCTCTCTCTCTCTCTCTCTCTCTCTCTCTCTCTCTCTCTCGTCCCCATTTTGTTTCTACCACACAGTGGCTTTCGGTGAGGAGTGTGCAGAAACCGGGGGCCTTGCTAAAGGAATTAGACTGCGTGCTGGGAGATGGCTCAGATAATGAAATGGTGGGAGGTAGAGAAACTCATTTTCTCACTTGCGAGAGGGAGACATACTAATGCTGCTATTGGAAATGTCACAGAATAGTACTGAGAAGAAAGAAAAAAAGAAAAGTTATTTGATTCCAGCTGGTGAGATGTGGACTTGCTGAAGAGGATGAAGTTCGTCGCTGGCTTGCCATGATGGGAAAACTATTGTTTTGCAACTGTCCTCCGCCCAGAGCGCACTGAGTGACAGCTTGCTTGTGTTTGGACAATAGCAAGGCTGAAGTTGGCAGAGTGTGGGTGTGCTTGTTAAAAAAAATGGCTCCTGTGGAGGGGCCTCTCAGCGCTCTTACAGCAGTGTTGACGTCAGCTACTTGTGATGCTCTTGGCGCTGTGTGTGTGTGTGTGTGTGTGTGTGCGTGTAGGCAACATGTACGGAGAATAGAAGAGTGGTGTGATGAAATGAACAAGGGTTGAATGGTGGGATTGAAAAAGCAAACAAAAAAATTATGCCTTGTGCAGCAATTATCCGTCACTTACAAGCCAGTAATGTCAGTTATGAAGTTTGGCTCGTGCAGGATATACGGCACATTCTGGAATAAGATCTCTAAATCTGCACATGACGCCTCGTGCAGCATCTTGTGCGTCATCACTGGCATGGGTCCACGCACTGTGGAAAAATCCAAATAACTGCTGCAAGTTTTGCATGAAGAATCCGGATGTAATCCATTAAACAGTGAGATCATTAGCAACAGGACTGCAGATATGGGGCTGCACTGAGGTGTCCGCTTTTGTGCTGAAACATGTTGGTTTCTTTCACCTCCTTTAGTGACCTTCTTTTTCACGTAGCTTTACTTAGAAGTTGTAGCTTTTCACACAATTTGATTAATTTGATCATCAGGAGTAGAGTTGAGAATGTGGCATTTTGCTTCGATCCGTGACAATGTTCAACGGCAACTCCTCGCCAGTTCTGGATTGCATCGCACTTCTATTTGGGATTGTTTGTTTACAGGTAATTCACAATAGTTTATTGCAGGGCTTTTATCACCACTCCGTTTAGCACTTCCACACATTCCTTTTCACACTCTTATACCTGAGCACGGCATACCCGAGCACTCCATTTTCCACACTGTGTCAGAAATATTAACTCATTTATTGCAGCAACTTTGCAACTTTTCTACCCTCTAACGTCCCAACACACCTGGTTCAAAGCAACGCACGATGCAAACAGTGGGAACACGTCGGCGCTGCGTATCTCATTTGACATGTTAAAGTGTGTTAACAGGAGGAATTAGCACTAAATGAAACCACCAGAGATTCCCAACTCATCTCGCTGCCGAGATGTTATTATAGACTCCATATAAATGTGTACGGTATCTTGGGAGAATGTGGTTATTGAATTATGCCAAAATTAAACCATTAGCAGGGAGGAATCAATCTAACCAACTGGAAACGGCAACGTGTCTCCTCTGAGCGGAGAATGGCTTCATTTCGTGAGGGACATTTTGAAGGACACTGTAAAGTCTCTCTTTTTTTGTGCATGACACTTTACGATACCATTTGAAAAAATGCCTGTGCGCTATAAATTGCTTTATACAGTGACCTGTGGTAAAGGATGCTTTCCATGGGTGCAAACAATTTCCCCTTCTGTAGATATAACCTTAGCAGGGATTTCTTTGCCACATAAAATGCCCTCTGTAGAAAATAAAGAGGGGTTTAATTGGCCAGCAGTAAAAGGTCTGTCCATTTTTGCTCTTGAGGCTGACATTCTCATATTTTATACTACCTTTGCTGCCAGCAAATGTTACAGGCTGGGAATCTAACTGTCAGCACAATTAGCGTGGATGCTCATCCTGAGCTGGAGGTAGAGTCCACATGTGATATGACATTATCCAAAGGTTCTCCTGCCGCTTAAAAAACTGGATTTAATTGCATTAATTAGCAAGACAAGACCGTTTAAACTTTAAGTAAATGTAGTGCATAACTAAAGTAAACCCAAATTACTCTTCCTCTTTCTGCTAACTGAACGTTAACTGCTAACAGCTCGACAAATGGCCAGTTCAGATGGCCAGTTCCTTTTGTGAGTAGAAGAGAGCACAGCCTTTGTGTTAAAGGATCCAATTTAAAATGGAGCAAGAGCAACATTTTAAAGTACACTCAAGAAAATAACAAAACAAAATGCACGAAAGTACATTCAAACTATTTGCAACTGTCAAGAAAATTGCTATTCACCACCTGCACCTTTGCAAATGAGTTATATATACATTTTTTTCCCAGGTGAATATGGACACAACTGTTTATATTTAAAGGGGTATGTCATGATATATTGATCAGAAAATGTGATTTAACAAATAATCATGAATAATACACCTTTTTGAAACAAAACAAACATCAGTACCATCCTCTTTCAACGAAGACAAAATGTCCATTGTTTCTATCAAAGTACCTGACTGAAGTGATTACATTTACCCAGTCAGTGTGTTCAAATAAATAATATATTGATATAATTACATACCACTATGCCTTAAACATCCATTTGTGTATTTCCAAAACCTGTTAATAGCTTTCAAATGAAAACTTGATTTCAAACGAGGATAATATTTAAATGCTGTGGAAATCGAGGTCCCTGTAGGTTCCAAACTTAATGTGAAAATTCAAATAATCAATTTGTGCCTCCGAGAATACTTATGTGGTAATAATTAAAGCAAGGAAGGCTATTATCAACACAAGACCCGCGGTAGCTGGTGTGTTATCGCGGAGACCTAGTTTTTGATTCAAGGTCTCAGTAGCTCACTTTTTTTTTTTTTACTTTTAAATCAAAACGAGATTTTTCTTTCAAGTTTTGAAGCCACATCTCATCAATGGAACTCATCACGCTGTATATCTATGGGAGAAGAAAAGTCGACGATGAAAAGGCCTTTTCATTCGGAACAACAATGGGGATGCTCGATGTCTGCACTGTTGGCTGGTGACATTCATCGGGAATAACTGAAGAGGCATTGATTTGAAGCAGCAGCTCATCTTCACTCATCTTCATTCACGACCCTTTGCACGAGCTTTCCCCGTGGTGTCTGTCTGGTTGTACCGTCATAAACATCGAGATGCTTTGCTGGGAATGGGGCCGTTTAACCTTTACTTTCATAGATTCCTCCCACTGAAAATGCATTTGATTTTTCATCAAAAAACACCTGGTGTGCAATCTCAGTTTCCCAGTACAACCACACTGTCAGTACTGGGTGCTCTTTGCTCAAGGGGCACAGCAGTTGTTGTTCGCATCCGCTGCCAAAAATTGACTTGCCGGAGCCGCTGAATCTATAACTGCCTTAACTTCTGACCATTTTCATGCCGAATATGACAAACACACTTCGCTTACCCCATGTTGCCATGAAATTTCTCCCAGCTGAGGTGGAATAGCTTCTAAAGCTGCATGTAGTCTGTCATTACACCCCCTCATTCCCTCTACATCATTATTCCTACAGCAGGGTTTACAGCTGCTTTAGATGTAGTACAACAATTCTGGTATTATTTAGTATCTCTTAAAATTGGGATGTGTTGAATGTGGATACTGATGTATCTAGTAAATACCTTATTCTTAATAATTATCAATAAGATACAATTAAAACAATCCAAACGATGAAAAATAATGTTGCTCAGTAATTGAAACAACCCGTTCCACCTTTAATTTCTTCTTTATTTTTGTTTTTAATTCCGTGAGGACGTTAGTGACAGTAGGACAGTCAGAAGGAGTGTGTCTAAATCATTCATGGCATTTGTTTTAACCTGCTCAGAGTTCCAGATGGTTGGGATCTACCTTGTCAGGGCAATTTAGATCATGTCAGGTATGGTGTCAATCACAAAAGATATATCAAAATAACCTCCAAATGCTTTCCAAAATAAAACAGACCTGAGATGGCAGTGCATGTTCACAATAAATAAAAACAACTCCACCACATCTCCTTCATTGAGACTTAATGAGGATGAATGTGGCGAAATAGTGTCTTATCAACTCATCGGTGCATGTACTGTATGAAAATTGGGTCATTTTTTATTTTTTTTCATCTGAGCTCCATTTGTGCTACGCGGCTCCCAAAGTAACTTTTCTTTGGGATGGCACGACACTGCATCAGCAGGGCAGCCTAGAATGGAAAAAAAAAAAAGTCCTGGACTTCCATTATAGTATATCCATTCTATCAGCCTCTGAGTCCAACCTGATAGATGAGGCTCCTTGGTGTCCTTCTGTCACCCGTACAAGCTGATGGTTCTGCACTGGATGCCTGAACCTGTTTTCCTCATGAACAAACTCTTGGCAAAGGGGGGCTATTGATCCTTTGTTCCTTTTTAAGGCTAATTATCCACTCCACCGCCAGTTCCTGTTATCGATGTCCTGCTCTTCATCCCTGCTCATCACATTGAAGGCTAACTCTTACAAAAAAACACGACTGATGGTCATTTGCTCGGAGGGTACAAGGAAGCACTCTGGCCATTTCCGCACTGCTTACTACTTATATAACGTAATATTCATTCTAAAGATAGTGCAAATGTAAACCGGCATATCTGGAGACTAATGAGCAGCCGGGCCTGCAGTTATCAAGTCTGTCTCTCAGAATGGGGGTTCTGACCTGCAATTAATGAAAAGAGAGCCTGTGGCTGTCACATTCATCATGGACGTGAGCTTCCACATAATCCTTACGTATATTTCTATCACGCTAAAAATAAAAAAAAGAATAGTCATTTTGGCAAGGCATGATTGATTCGGGACGTCAAAATAACCTCATAGCTATGGAGGCACATATGGTCCAGATGTCCTTGACACAACCTTTTTAAGCGATATATTGGCAGGGGCTTTCACAACAACCAGCTGCAAGGTGTGCCGTGAATTCCAACGTAACCCTGGCATGCGAGGAGGACCAGACCCTGTTTATTGAAATGGTCCAGCCGCGATAATGAAGGAACATTCATCTATTCCAATGCTTTGATAAAGCGCCGCCCGAGCTCGCCAGCCACGCTAATGGATTAGAATTTAATATGGGGCCCGTTTTTTTTATAAAAACAAGTGTCCCTTTAGGAAAATCCTTGGCAGAGGGCTGTTGTGGTAAACAACAGCCGGAGACAGACGAGCTCCCGCTCCCGTGTCGCAGCTCTACTTCCCTCTGTCTCGCTCTGCCCCCCCCCCCCCACTCACTATGGAAGGGGAGTGATTGATTTGCTTTCTCTTGTGAGTGATGATAAGCTGCAAACTCATTAAGATGGCTGCCGCCACATCCTAAGAGCATGTTGCGCAAGATCCAAATCATACACACTCCATCCTCTTCATGTGGAACTTCCTGAATTATTGAGGCGGTTTATTTACTTGAACCGCTGGCCCAAAGAATGAATGGCACCCATACGGTGGCGGATTAGAAGTTGCACTCAAAGAAGATTCCGCCTGTTTTGTTGCTTTCTATCCTCCAGAGACTACAGAAGATAGATGTAATCCTCAGGGGGAAATGATGAGCTGTATCTCTTGAGACTGAGGGACAACAGATTGGGGAGGGGTACAGTCTCTGGTATAATTACTGTTGGGATTTTTACTACTTTTACTGCAGTTGCCAAACTGTTGGGATTTTGCCCGCGGCTGGCGTTAAACCCATACGTCTGGATAAATCTTTTCTTATTGTGATAAAATACACACAAGAGCCCTTATACATCTTTTTTTGTTGACCAGAGGTGTTCTATAGCATTGTCCTCGGGCATTATTAAGGCATTATTTCAAATTCAGAGTGGGGAGAATGTTCAGCGTTGTTAACAAGAGCTGGAGTTTTCCTGTATACAACAACACTGCAAAGAACAATTTATGTCTTTTGTTAGCGACCTACATTTTTCCTCGATCACCAGAGTCAGGTTACCGTACCAGAGTGAGATGTTTTACTGCAATGATGCTCTCTAACAGGCTGGCATACACCTTCAGTTCCTTTTACTTGACACCAAAAGCCTTTAGATTCATTTTGAGGAATACATAATTTTTTTTTCTATTCAACCAAAACATGTATCAAACTTTGCGTATCTTCCTCTGGAGCCACAAATGACGACATCAAACATATGTTTTTTTTTACCTAAGCAGTATTCTTCTTTACGACCTGTAAACACACTCTGGTGTGTGAAATCGGTTGAGGTCACACTTCTTTCCTGTACCGGAAACTTATTCCTATGAATGTTAGCTACAGTTTAAAAATAAAATCAAAGCACAATCTGTGAGTGACAAAATGTCCTCCAAGCTGCTGTGGCTGTCTTCTCTTTTGTTTTAAATGAGGACACTCTAGAGTGATGTTTGGCAGACCGTGCTGTAAGTCTATCATACCTTCAATTAACATATGCAAATGTCATTAAGTCACATTTAATCACACCATGTGTCATTGCGTCCGCTGCCCGGTTTGGCTTCAGACTACACAAGCAGAATCCCAGAGTCCAAGTGATTCAACAGAGATTTTCATCCGAGATGACAGAAATGTTAGAGGACTGGAGACCGCCTCCCTGTTCCCTTGCCAACGTTACCTTTTTGCAGGTATATCTGGGGACCTTGAGTCACTTCTTTTACGTAACAGACCATTACTTCTGTACTCCCTGTTGGGGGAAGTGGCCTCAGGCAAATATACATAAAGAGACAATTCATACTTTCTTTCCCCATCTGGGCCTAGTCGAGCATGATCATTGGAATGGCATGTCCACTCAGCCGAAAATGCTGTGATTTGGACACGAAGATGACAGTTGTGGACTTCTACTACTAAACCACAACAATAAAGCACGTTTCAAAAACTCTTTGTTGACAAAGATCTGTCTAAAGACCCCTTTCCACTGCAACTAATGCTGTAGCTGCGGCTAATACGGATGTGTGGTGTAAGGGTTAATTATCCCTACACGTGTTTTGAGAAATCCATCTTCTCCTTACGCTCTATTTCTGAATATAGCTTCGAGTAAAGCCTTGGCCCCAGCTCAGTGGGAGACAATGGCCGGGTTCATTCACTCTCACTCACTCTTGGGCTATATTTCCTTGGTGATGTCTCCAGCGAAGATAACCGCTGCCAGATTATCAAATATCTCCTCAGAAGCGTTGGTCGAACAGCCTCTATTGTCTGAGACAATCCCGTATCCGTCAGTTGAGTAATTTCATGCAAATCCTTTTTTGAGTTCAGGACGTCTGAATTCGTGGCATATTTGAGGTAATTGGCCGGGCAACACTCGACAGTGGCCTCATATTCACATCTGCCGACAAACTGCATACTGATCAAAACAAGTGGCTGAGCCAGTGAGGTGGTAAATGCATAGTAATTGCAAATGCTCCAAGGGAATCTCAAGAATACCATGACCCTGCTTCGAATATTTGTGATAAATATTGATGGTGTTTAGTAAACCAGAGAAAAGAGTTTTTTACCAACACAACAGAAAATGGTTTTATCTTCCAACGAGCAGTGTTGCCTTGTTTGAGAATCATCTTTTGACTGTGCGGCTGTACTGACGGACTTCCTTTTTGAAATCTCTGCAGCAACCCTTGTTGGCCTTTGGAATAAATCGTAAATCTCACTTGAAGATGCCTTTTATGCCTATTGCTGGTTCTTAAAGGCTCACTGAACCAGTGTTATAGCTGCAGCCTAGGCTTATGGCTGGGACATCTAAAAACAGCAAGATCATGACGTCAATCCCTGAAGTGGTTTGCTGCTGAAAAGTGCTTTATACATAAAAAGTAAATTGTCCAATCTGCTCCATGTTAGTAATTTCGCCATTGAAGTGTATTGGATTATTAACCCTTTGTAGCCCATCTCAGCTTTACTCCAAACTGTTAAAAACCCTAGGTTCAGGGATGACAGTATTTTACACAATGGCAATGATTGCTTTGAATCTCTGCTGTTTTGTGGTGTTATTCTGGTGATAAGCCAGCAGAAGTAGCAGGTTGATGAGTTCCAGTATACTAGATGAATGGAGGTATAGCTGTTGGCTTAATCCTTCTTTGAAGCGTGTGCAAAGACACACATCTCCCATCGCAATTTGAGTAATTCAATGCTCAAAATCCCTTAAATCCCTACTGATTTTGAAGTGTGGATTTCCTCTCCTAAATGTATCTTCAGATATGTTATTTAGGCTATGCGTGGCAGTGTATACGGGGGAAGAGATAGACAGGAAGTCAAAGATAGGTCTGCTGCCACAGTATGTGCATGAACGCACTCCAGCGGCGTTACTTACAGGATAACAAATTGATAACGAGTGACCTTTACCCCTAACATCTACCTCCTCTCTCCCTCCCATATTATCTGCGGATCAGTGCGTACACAGGTTTGCAGTTCCAGATCATCCCATAAGTGCTGAGCTTCAAAAAGCGAGAGGGCTGGGCGGTATAATCTCACTCTGGTGGCTAGTGAACATTCGGATAGGTTAATACGGTCATAAGTGTGCATATGGCTCAACGATGTAGTGCCTCACTCCAATGGAGCACAACTCTGCGGGGAAATGACGGAGTCCTGGTAGGATATAGAACGTTTAGCATGACAGCAAAACAGCCGTGTTGTTAATTTTTTATGTAGTCTGGGTCCCAAAGGATGAAAAAAACAAATGAACAGCATGGTATTATAAAAGGCAAAGTTTCTGCAAGGTTGCAACTAAGGGCTTGACAAATGGTTAGTAAAGCATTCACTTATGCTTAAATCAATGTAATAACATATTACGGTTACTTTAAAACAGTTATAACTGCAGGCTTGATGTATTGTCAGAATGTAAAAGCCCAATAACCTATATTAAGTAATTTACCAGCAGACTTAACGCAATCAGAAAGTTAAAAATCCATGACCTTTAAGGCTTATTCACATTTATAATTGCAGATTTAAAGTCATAAGAATGCTAGTAAGTTCTTAATTAAGTGTCAGAAAAGGGTCAAGTCACATAAGTCTTTACTACAATAATCCATCGGGTCTTTAACCCAACATCCCTGAAAAGTCCCCTTATTATTGCCCTAATGATGATCTATTAAGTATTTATAACTCATTAATTAGACAACTATACCAATACAGTGCCATGAATTAACGGTCACAAAGCACAGACTAATGATGGGAACTATTGGATGGATTGCTATGGACTACTGTACACATATTCGGGGCTCCCAGAGGATAAATCTTATTAACTTTGGCAATCCGCTGACTTTTCCTTCCATGAGGTTGGCATTTGTGGGTTCTAATGAAATGTCGACTACTATTGGATGGATTTCCATGACATTTTTGACAGAAATTCATGTTCCCGATGAATTGTTACATTGTTGGTTAGCTTTTCACACCTCAAGATGTCACTCAGAGAGAACCAGAACATTCTGATGTAGCATTTCAAAATTAAAGCCCTTCAAAATCTCATTCATGAGATAATTTGTCTAATTTCAGATTAGATTTTAGAGGAAATGGTGCACAGTTACAAAATCATTTCACTTCAGATTAATAGCAGACCACCTCAAGGAGCACCATCATCAGGTGCTTTTAATTTGATGAAGGATTTTGTTTGTGACCAAATACCTGCAAAACGTGTGCAACCTCAGCTGTTTACGGTCAACAAAAAAAAGTTAGCATGCTAATATACTGAACTAAATACACACACTGACACATTCGACATTACTTTTTTTGAGTCGTTTTATTATGTCGAGACAAACCTATCGAAAGAGACAGCAAATGTTGGTGTTATCTCCATACACATTCTGTATGTTGTCTCAAGTCGCCAGTGATCTTCAATGGATGCAACAATGATGAAGTCTGACAGGTGAGAAGATTGATGGCTGGATATGATGCCCAGACCTTGACACGAAAAAAAAACACAGACACACGTACGCCCACATACATTCCTGCTCACCTTTACTGCCAACACCTGCTGCGGTTTGTCTGGGTTCGTTGCTCAGTAATAGAAAGTGACAAGTTTCAACCGAGGGTGAGCGTGAGACGGACAGCATTCGGGAACAGTGATTTGACAAATTTGAAACCTAAATTCAGCTCAATCTATTCCGGCTTACCTTGATGAGATCGAGAACTGTCTCCTGGGAGAACAGGATGAAATCTGTATCCCAGACACTGTCAGCGTGTGTGTGTGTGTGTGTGTGTGCGCACACGTCTGTCCATGTATGTTTGACATTCACAACGAGACGTTTTGCTGTGTCCCATCCCCGCAGGAGGCCCCTACACACATACACGAGCTGCTTCTCCTGCAGACCTCCTGTGGATTGACAGGTAAGGAAACAGGTTGGAGCAAAGGAGCGAAGCCAAATCCAGCTTCCTATCCCCCCCCTCCCTCCCCCCTTTCCTTTCCATTTGCTTGTTGGTTCAGATCCCTGTCAGGCTGGTTGTCTATCTTACACACACCTCCAAGCGCGCAGGACAACAAACACTCCCGGGGAATTTCACTGTAATAAAAAACAGCGTCTCCGAAAGGGTTTGTTTTACTTTTAATGACGCCCGCATAACAGCGCTTGGTGGGAGTTTGCTCCCGCTGTCTCCTCGTGCCTCTGCCCTAGACCGTTCCCCTCGCATCAGACAGCCAGTGATGGATGGCTTAATTAAGGTGAAAGACAATGATTGAGCACTTTTCATTGTGTTTGGTCTCAGTGGTTTGTAAAAAAAAAAAAAATGAATTCCTCTTTTAAAAAACGGGTCTCATTGGGGAAATGTCACATATATCATTTAAACACATCTTTCTGCTCCAAGTGAAATAACTTACACACATGCACATCCCAGATATTCAGATGTGTCCGCGATATGTGTCGCTCCAGCAAATGGCAACGGTGGCTCCGCCGTATTTTGCTCATTTACTCAAGCGTTACTGACAAACATTTCCGGCAAGGCATGTTTTGATTAAATGTCTTGTTTACTCAAAAAGGCAAGGACAAGATGATTATTTGTTTTGTCTTCCCGAAGTCTTTAAAAATCCATGGTGGTATTTTCACAAGAAAGACCAACATAATCGAACCTTGTGCAGACGAACACACAGGCATCAACTTCCTTGTCCTGAGAACACCTTACCCACTCACAGCCGAGCACGTTCCACCCACGCAACATTGCAGCGCCAATAGCGCCAATAACTGCGCCTCGCCTGGAAAGCAGACGAGAGCAGGCAGACGTAGAAAGGGGCGTTGACAAAAAACTGCATTCAAGTCAGACCGTTTTCAGCCGCCTGCTTCTTCTTCTTTCTTTTGCTTTTTTTGGCGGTTGGCAAACAGCTTTCGGGTGCATTACCGCCTCCCACTAATCTGGACTAAGGACTCTAATACGACAACCAAACGAAAATAAATACATATACATATATACACACACATACATATACATATGTGTGTAATGAATAAATATATGTATATAAATAAATAAATAAATAAAAATAAATATATATATACACACACACACACACACAGAAAAAATTAATAATACATTTCTTTCTCAAATTCTATTCATTAGTGTTGTTGACTCTAAATATTCCAGAAAAAGTTTCCAACATTTGTCACTAAAGCTTTCCTCTCCAATCTCTCTTAGACCTTTTTTCAAAACTTCTCTCTCTGACTCGTACCTCTGACAGGACAATAAAACATGGTTCTTCTTCTCCACAAAATTTACACTTTCCATTATTATGCTTTCTAATAACAGAGGGAACTGTTCAGTCAGAGTCTTTAATCAGAGGAGCGGCGGTTCGATCCCCGGCTCCGCTAGGAGCATGTCGATGTGTCCTTGAGCAAGACACTTAACCCCAAAATTGCTGGTCTTTAAATTTGGATGTCTTTTCATATATTTAACTATGTTATTATTATAATTGAGGATATAAGATTGGGCATATTTTAGTTCTTGGATGTCATATTTATTTAAACATTTATATAAATAAATATATGTGAAGATAGCGTCATTTCTAAATCATACAACTGTAAATTTAAGAAATTTAAAAACTGAACCAACAGTCCAAACATCACAGCTACATAAACAGGCTACACACGGAGGAAAAGCAACGCTGCAAGTTTCCATCAGTGACAATTGTGCTTTTCTATTAATACGTTTTGTGATGCTTCACAATCATTAATCAATGGACACATTCCAGTGCTCTGACTGAAAACATGTTGACATCAAGTAGGATGTAGGCTTTCTCAATAAATATCTTTATTTACAGATGCTAAATAAATAACCTTATATATTATTATTGTTATTGCACAAAATGAGACTAGATGGCTATTAAGTCAACAATCTAGCGTTAAGTATTACAATTAAACAGAAAATTAGGATTTACATTTTTTATACTATATTTATCCTGTTAATTAAGGATAAATCTGTCTCTGCATTTGACCCATCCCTAAATATGGGGAGCAGTGGGCTGTCTTTGACATGCGACACGTCAAAGGCCATGGTTCGAACAACTAACCTTGTAGTCACCAGACAACCCTCTTAACAAAGTGAGCCACAGTCGCCCACCTTTTCTAATAAAGAAAATCTAAGAGCCAATCAGCTCTTTGATCCGAAGACAGCAAGAAGTTTCCCATCATGCCCTGGGGTCACGCAGTCAGTGGAGAGCAACTGCAGCGCCTGGCTCTAAAATCTGCGGCCGTCTCGCTCACGTGAGATCATCGTTACGCACGTTTTCATGACGTCAGAGCAAGTCGGACGCAAATCTACCCAGCATGCATTGTGCGCCGATCGCCGGTGATCGATTCTGCGCACGCCTGGCTCAAGTCGAACGAGCCTATTATCTCCTGCCTCTATCCCCTCCCCTCCCACTCGCACACACACACACACTTTTAACTGTTTTCATACCGGGCGAGAATTTGCACCATGCAAAGAATCACTTAAGGTTGCGCTTCGACATGCGGACGGCAGGAGCGTAGGGGATCGACACCGCTGACCTTGTGGTTAAAATGACTCCCATTAAAGCTGCAATTAAAAACCAGCAACATTTGTTATTGAAGATCAAGGACAAGCTTGGATAGCATTTCTGGAATGTGTGTCTCTCTGTAATTCTGGAAGCATGTCTCGCCTCGCTGTTGTGTTTCTTTTTCTGAAAGCACACTTCCTTTCTCCGGCCTCGCCTTGATGTTTCATACCAGCAAGTCGCACCCGCCCAACAGTCCCTGAGCAAAGTTTCTTTTGAAAAGCTCATCCTAGGCTGAGGTCCAAAACACACACACACACACACACACACACACACACACACACTGATGAAGCACCGCCGCGACTGGAGCCGCACAGCGCAGCTGTGAGAGTGCATTGTTATTTACGGCCGTAGCCTCGAGGAGAAGCTGCTGCAGGGGAAAGCAGCAGCTTCTCAGCCTCGAGCTGCTGGAGGGTGAGCAGCTCCAGAGAAGTAAGCGGTGGTTCTATTCCTTGCTTAAGGGCGCAAGCATGCTGATGATCTCAGGGGTCCAAGTCATGCATCATTCCCTGTGCACCCCGTCCCGCTATCTTTCCATTTATTTCTGCCACTCCTCACCGACACTGACTACTGCTCCCTCCTCCTTTATGCCTCATGTCTTTCCATCCCTCTCATCCCCACCATCCCTCCCAGCTTCCTTTCTCCCTCTCCTTCTGTATTATCCTTTAACCTCTGTATGGTGTCAGACTTCTGTCCCCCCCCCCATCTGAAGGCACGAGCCTTGAAGCGCTTGTTTCGAGGCCAGTGCTCCATCCCTCACCATCGTTACTTTTGTTTTTTTTCTGCCTTCCCACTGTCAAGAGATTCTGCCGCTTTCTCTTCACGATGACGCCGTGCAGGATTACAGTCCTCCCACGTTTGATCCTCTGCCATGAGACAGGCGCACGTCTTCTTCGGACCACGTTTGCGACCATTTGTTTCCACCTCTGTCCCTGTCATGTTGCTCGTCACGCCAACACCCACTCGCCTCCAGTCAGTCTTACAAGGTGTCTTACATGTGTGTCTATTGAGGTGAACGAACATGAACGAATACACACGGATGCGGTGTACCTACGAAGGGCCGCAGGGCTTGCAGCGCCGACTCCATCATGTGTTTCCACCGTGCCTCCTCCACTGTCATGCTCTCCAGATTTACCGTACACGCACGACGACAGGGCTCTCCCATGTTTACGGAGATGCCAAGAGATGTTCAGCACCCGCCTTTCCCTCTGTGTGATCCATTTCTTTTATTGTTCTCCCCCCCCCAGGCAAACTTCCACAAACATCAATTCACCGTCACGTGTTTCAAAAAACTTCTTTCTGAAAAAGTTATGGAAGCACCGTGTGTATGCAAAGCCTGGCTATAACAGGATGGAACAGTAGTTCAAGTTTTCCCCCAAAAAAGTATTTGCAGGAATGGAAGTCATCCGGCTTCCAAAAGATCGAAATACAGCATAAATGTATGTTATAAAGTGGTAAAATAAGAATGCACGCTTGCAGATCGGCCAACATACATTATAAGTTGACATTTGTTGCAGTGTTGATGCTGCTGTTGTTATTATGAACCTAGATTTTTGACCATGAGTACAATGGTTGTTTAAGCTTAAGGCTGAAACTGTGAAAGCCCCCCCCCCCCAAACAATAACAAATAAAACACTGTGTCCTCCCATATTTACACAGTGACCATGCTGACAGTCTGTGTACACCACTTCCCTTTCATGTAAGGCCCTCGGGCAGCCACCCACATCTCCCCCCGACACACGCTCTCTCCTCACTTCAACGTGACATAGGGTGCCACAGCTAGGGGCAGTCGACTGGCTCTCTCATGCCACGTCCCTTTTTTTACTCTTCGTTTCTGTCACATGTGCGCTGTCTACGGGCCGATATGTCCTTTAGTTTTGCCTTCACTCGCCCTGAGCAAAAGGGTCCGACATTGCAGCGCGACACGCCACAGTATGCTATGTTTCAGCACCAGGGGAGCAGTGCATCTTCTATATGACTCTTTTCGACATGCGGCTGGTCGCACTGTCCCCACTTGTCAGAGCTGGTGCTGGGTAATGTGCCGCGTTGCACCGCGTCGGCGGGAAACCGAGCCACTCTTTGGCGAGTGCGCATTTGATTTATTCCAGCGCCCCTCGCTGCGTGTTGTCAGTCAGGACGGAGCATGACATGTCGCCCTCCCGGCAAGGAAAACCAGAAATGTCGAACTGGTAACGGCAAACGATGTGTCACTTTCAACTGGGGTTGAAATACGCAGAATCATACTGTACATGTGATCTTTTGAGGGAGCTAAATGGAGACATGGTGGACTATAGGGCGAAAAACAGCCAAGTGCTGTGTTTTATTTATAGAATTGTAAATATATTTAGATCTTAATTAAACATTTTCATTTACACTGAAAGTGTCCAGTTATACAGTATGTGCCTTTAGATGCTGATACAAGCAGAGGCAGAAGTATGATGTTAATACTGTCAAACAACCAATAAGCTAATAGACTGTATGCTTTGGGGCGTGGCTAGAACTTTTACATTCATGTTTTCAGTTCATGAAAGTTAATTCTAACCTTTTTGGATGCCAATAAACGTCAGTTCTGTAGGCAAAAAACACAGATGCGATGGCCATTAACCAAATGGCAACGGCCAAAATGCCGAATTGGAGGCTTGAAAAAACATATAAAAGCAGGCATTGTCATGGAAGACTGATCTCAGACAAGCCTCAAGTCTATGCAAGTAGGTTTTCATTCTGTGCTTAAATAAATAAACCCAAGCAGCCTCATAACAACTCGAATTAAATTGCAATATTGTTTCTGTGACCAGGTTTGCTTTGAGTGTATATGACACTGATTTGCTATGTTAAAATCTGGGGTTAAATGTCGCACCTTGGAGACGGACCTCGACGTTTGGCTCAGAGTGCGAGGCAAACTAAGTGTGTTTGTCTTCTCAGTTCAGCGCATCTCCTGTGTGTGCACAGACGACAGAGTGAGAAAGACAGGCAGTAGGATTGTGGCTCGCTAGTGGGGATTTTGTGATTTTTACATTTTTTTCCTTTTTTTCCCTCTAGTTCTGAGACTTTGAATAATTTGCAAGGGTGTCTGACTTTTAATCTGGCTGTCTTCTCTTCGAGATGAAACAGGTGGGCTATTGCTGCTGCCGGTTGTCTCGCACATTGTGACAAAGACGAAAAGGGACGTTTTTTGGAGGCAAAAGGGAAATGATACTTAACGGCACTTTCTGAGCAAACAAGAATCAGCGACGCCCTCTCTTTGTCGACCGTCCACTGATTCATGCTGCTACTTTGGAAGGAGAAATGGGCATTTGTCGTCCAGCTCTAATACTTCCTCTCCGCATGACACAGAGTGTGACTCTGGCTAGTCTGACTTAACGGATGTTTCATGGGGAACAGTGATGTCTACTAATCAGGGGCTAATCAGTGTCTGCCTCCCATACAAGTGCAAAGGTACACAGAATGTGTGGGTTAAACAAAGACACTTTTTTTTCTGTGGTGGCAGATTTATGAAACACGGTGGAACAAAAAAAGGAGGAATTTGTCCCGGCTGCGTGAGTCACAGGTCTGGCTGAGGTTCTTGACGAACAATGAAGACAAAAGAGGAAGGCGATCAAGTTTGACGTACAAGCCACCGACATTTTGTCCAAGCACACAACGAAGCTGGACGATGCTTTAAAAAATAGCTTCGTCCTCACAGGTAAATTCCGAACTGGTCTCTCGGGATCCAATTTTCGACATGAACTTTGTTCATATGCTGGTCTTATCTTCCTTTTACTAACTGCAGTCTTTTTCATTCATACACAAGTGGCAACAACACACCCGCGGTGCGCACACAAATACTGCTGCCAGTGAAGTGGAAATCCAGCCTCTAATTGTCTTATAGATCTTTTCTCTCCTCTAACTGTTTGAAATAGATGGCTGCTACTTTTACTTCTGGCCTCAGGAGACTGAAGTAACAATTGCCAGTCTGGTTCAAAACTGTCAAGACATGTCTGCTGCCTGACATAAAGGGCTGGCTTCATTATGGCTGTGTTTGGAATAAAAAGGCATAATGCTGTCCGTGTTTGTTGTGGATGCTGCGAGGAGTTGAATTTGTGCATTTTTCTTTTTGGCACGAAAGCAAGAACTGATGCTGTCAACAAGAAAACAGCAGTTCGATGGTGTGTGAATACACACATTAAAGAGATAAATACATCTGTATGTATGGACAATGATCTAAAAAAAATATGTTTCAACGAAGAGTTTGAAGATTAATTCATATTTTAATGTAATAGCTTTCCGAAGCACTGCAGATTCTTTCAAGTGAAGTTTAACATAAATTGCGACGCAATGACAAATTTTCTGATCCAGGCACATCAAGAGCAACGTTCCCTTTAACACCATCTCTACTCTGGAGCCAAAACAACGCCAGTCTTCAATAGATTTATACATTTGCTGTATTTATGGAGAAATTATCCAAATCAAGGATCTTCATTAGCAAAACAGCAATTAAAACTTTGTGGATGACTGTACCTCAAATGTGTGGATCAAAACATGCCCGTCGTCAATATTAAAGAACAGTTTTGCATATTTTCGACGGCCAGTATCAAAAGGATGAATGATTTAAAGCCTGCATAAACTGCTTCAATGCAAATATAGATGCCTGACAAATATTTTTAAATAAAACTCGACACTTCTTCAAATCTTTTCCAAAAAAAGTTTCCAAAGATTCAGGCAATCAACTTTTGTACATTTTTACAATCTTTAATTAAACAGGAAATACCTACAAAGAAGAAAACAAGATGTAAGAATTATATTATTTAGTCTTTCATTATGCACTCAAACTATTGTCGGAAAAGGTCCGTGTTATTGTTATCAATTACCAACTTCACACAAAGTCTGTTTACAGGTCTTGCGGTGTACTACTGCATATGTGAAGTATTTTCTGGCTCCAGAGGGAGCTGTGTCAAGTCTGATGAAATGCCTCAAGTGATGTCACTGGGGCTGAAGACTTTTAAAGAAGTCTAAATATGAAAGACAATCTGGGGACAATCTGGGTGTGGAGTTAGTCACGCTAACCACCATGACACATCCAGAGTCTGCAGTTGCATCGTGTGTAGTGTAGGCGGCAGGTTTTGACAAGAAAGAATGAATGCATGGGGTAAAAAAAAAACGATCGACTTTGATTTCTTTTTTCTTTTTCACCGTCAATCCTGAGTCAGACTGTGTTATAGCAGCGCGGATGCTAAATCGATAGAGTGCTCTTTGAAGGAGATCATCAATCCATTGCAAGCAGTGACAGGAAGTCAAAGTGAGAGACACACTCTGACACGCCGTGCTGCAGATTATGACTAGGCGAGTGATAAGGGAACGAAGGTGGGTAGAACGAACCTCACGCTGGTAACACAGCCCCTTGGATCTCAAAGGGCCTTTGATTCCGTCCTTTTGATCCTTGACTTTTAGGGGTGGACAGAGTCTCATAAATACAGAAGAAGAAAAACAGCAGGTGTGAATGCATAACTTACGGCCCTGGCCCTCACCTCATTCATCTTTACCTCACTCATTTTTTTTTTTATGCCTCCTGCAGACGCACGCTTGTCTCTTTCACATCCCTCTTCCTCCTCCTCTCCATCTTCCAGCCTGTGACGCAACCCTGTTGCCATGTCGTTGTCATTCAGCATGGCAGAATTAGCTCCCGCTCTGCGCTGTGTGTGTGTGTGTATTTTTCCCATGCAAGCGGGCCGCCGTTTGTGTTTCGAATGAGTGACTTGTAGTTCGCCGCTAACGTGCGCGCGTCTAATTCATCTGCATGCCTGTGTCGGGGGCCCACTCGCCATAAGTCTCTGTCAAGGTTGCCTGACATTGGTGTTCACCTCAGTCTTGAGGAGCTAAAGAGAGCGCCCGGCTGCTGAGTCAGGCTCTCCTCAGTAAGAGACTTCAAAGTGTGTGGAGGGGAGGGGAGGGGAAGAGAAAGACATATAGATAATGGTGGGTGGAGAAGAGTGTAGCTCCCGACTATCGGCCGCTGTTTTGATTTCATCACCTTTTTTCTCCTCGGCATGGGAGACGGCCCTTCTATCCTGGCTAATGAATTACACCCTGCCTCACACCAGGTAGCAGAGGTCTAGACAATGACTGACTGCGTGTGGTGAAGGGAGGCAGCTGGGAGGGGGGGGGGGAAGGAAAAGGCGGAAAGATTGAAAGGAGAGGATACAGTGGAAGTGAGCTAGCCGTGGAGTCTCATTACTCTCTACTCCTGTGATCTCTCCCCGTCAAGGATGCTGAGTAGGGCTTTGTTGAGTCAGAGAGAAGAAAGAGAGGGAAGAGGGTAGAGCAAGGAATGGAATGAAGAAAATAAACAGCAGCAGCCCAGGATGATGCAAAGAGCAACACAACCACGTAGTCAAACGAACAACTCGTGCACCTCGTCCACATCTTTTCTCTCTTCTATTTCTGCCCCGCTTGCCCCCCTTTCTGAAGGAGAAATTGGAAGATAATCCATTGCCCTGGCTTTGAGGATTGACTTTGAAGGATGAGACAGACAGGCCTGCGCCAGAATAAGAGAAGCTACAATGTTCGGGGTGTTTGATGGCTCAGTGGAAGAAGCCTTCAAATAAAAAATAAAATGCACGACAAGGAAGCAGCCGCTGCTTAGCTTTGCTGGTATTTTCGGTAGACGGGCTTACATGTGCGTGAGACACATTATGCCGAGTCATGTTATGCTTTTGCCGGGTTTGATTATGGCTGTCTGTATTGTGGGTCTAAATGTAATGTCTTCGTGATGCTCGCTCTCCTCAGCAGGTTTTTTTCCCCCGTAACAACACTCCACACACTGGAGCCTTCAAAGCTTCCAGTGGTTGGCAGATGTTGACCCGGACTTTCGCAGACAGCTCCAGAGCTCGCCTTTCTACACGGCAGCTCGCATGCCCGTCCCGGGCTCCCTCCACTTCTCTTCAGCGCCTTGTCGTTTGAGATCCTCGGCTCGACTGACAAGAGGCCTTGTTCTCCCCATTTCATGTCAGGGCGCTGCGTCTAGGTAAGCCCCCGCCATCAGTCTCCGCGTTGATGTTGGCGGTTGGGAGTCTTCCAGTCCGCGAGGCAGGATGATAACAAAGCAGCATCTGCCACAGTGTCGGACCAGGCATGAATACGCTTACTGTCACTTTTCTTTTGTGCCTTTATGCCACACACCTCAGGGAGTAAAAAACGGGTATATATTCTCTGAAACAACAAGGTCAGATTGAGAAAGAAAATGCAGGATCACTACGAATGCTGTCATAGCTGTTTTTGCTAAGAACTCAAGGGCAAAATCAACCAATACAGGCTGGTACCAGATAGTTCTAGGATATTGTTTGCATAGTCTTTTGTTTTCCCCATTCAATGTTAAATTAACCTTGATTGTGCTGAATATGACATCTGAAAACAACATAACGCTGATTAGATGTGACAGTCGATGAGAATTCAAAAAAGGAAATGGAGGGCAAAGAACGACACTAAAAGGAAAATGTTTCTGACTCCTCCTGTTCCTGTCCCATGGAGCATCCATATTGGCTGCTTGGTAAGCACAAAAGTGCTGCGTACGGTTATCCACAACATGCTTTATGATTTTGAGGTAATGCATTTTCAAACTGCAAATATTTGTAGAAGAGGTCACCCAAGCTCCCAAATACCCTCCAAGCTTCTTTCCAAGAGCGTTTCGGGGTCACAGAGTTGTTTGGCCGGATCGGCTTGAGCCAATTTATGTCTACGTAAGTGCACAACAAAACCTGGATGAGGACTCTTTATATACGTGGGGAAAGGATCGTCTAGTCAGCATTAAAATCTAGATAAAAACAAAAAGTCTGCTGCATGGAGTGCTGAATAATCTATTTGTTGCCACATTGAATAGTTATAAAGGGACCCTGGCGCTCGGAAACACTACCGCCTTCGTCCACAGGGACCGCCAAATTCAACACAAAATTAAATTGCAAGATTGCAGATAAAAAAAAAAAAAAGAAAATGTATTTACTGTGAATACGCACAATAATCATTCAATCTGACGGTGAAATGAACACACTGGGTCCTCCGAAAGCTGTGAAACATGTAACTGGATACTGTGTGTTCAGGGTTCCCTTTACATTCCAACACCAGCAGGAACCCTTTATGCTGATTAGTCCCTTCCCTCTAGCTCAAGGCGTGCTAAATGCCACATAGTTTGACAGCATGATTTTGGGTGACTCCATAATGAAACAGTTTGCTTGCTTTTCAACCCAAATCATCAGTTGTCAGTATGTTAAGAGTGCACCTGCTTTACAGTCTCGGCAGGTTCCTGTTTTGCACAGAAATCTTCCTCTGGACTGAGCCCTTTAATTTGTTGCTCTAATGATTGCACTTTGTGAACACAGCCTTTGTTTTACATAGTCACGTTTCATTGCTGTTTGCCAAATGTTCATCTGAAAACCAGATGTGCAGAGTTTTTTTGCTTTTAACAGTGAGACTAACTGCAGCTTCCTGCATCCATTCTCATGCAATTACAGTAGCAAGACTGTAATAATCACAATACTTAGTCAAATCTGTGGCTCCGCATTTAAATAGTTCTATCACTTGTGATTATGCGAGACAAAGATGTGATTCACTGACAACAGGGAGAAACATTCATACAAATAATTAAACATGCAGGAACAGATGCTTTAGGTAGAAGTCACAAATACAACTTGTTTGCTCAAGCTTCTAAGATTAAAAATAACTGTAAAAAACAATGTTCTTTGCCTTGTATTAGCAGATTCAGACAGTGGCTACTTTTTTGTTTTTTTATTTTCTTGCACCAAACTGACTGTTGCCTCGGTTGCACAAATGTTCAAACAGCATCTCCTCTCCATTTAAACCCATATGGGATTAAAGTAAAAGGGATTCTCTCCTCTGACTAATCTCCTTAACAATGTGTTGCTCCCCTCTTTCTCTGCAGCTGCTGAAATTCCACCAAGCTTGTACCACTCTGCCTTCTCCCCTCTCTTTCTTCCTTTTCCCGTATTATCCTTTTTTGGCGCGTGCTTCTGGATCAACCCTCATCCTTTCAAATAAAAGACAGAGGTGACTCAACTCCAATGACTTCTTGTTAAAGTGGTATAAAGATGAAATTAGATATATTTTTAGACAAGCATTTAGCACAGGTTAAATTTAGGGCCAATATACTGATATATTCACAGATAATTTAATGAACGGTATAGAGTAGACTAGAATATGCACATATTGTAGCTCATTTTGACTGAGTTTAATTTGCATATAATGCATTTGACAAGAAGAACGCTCAAAGTACTTCATGTGTAAAATATTTAAGGCAACAGCTAAAGAGCTACAGCTTTCTGTCCTTGTATCTTCTCAGCTGCACCTAAATGGACCATACCATCTGCTCACGTAACCACGGGGTGAGTCAGATGGATGCGGTCAATGAGTCAATACAATGTCAAAATAGTTCATGTATGATTTATTCTTGTGAACTGTGACATCAGCGGTAACTATGTGCGCAGAAACAATGCGCACCCATTAAAACTTCGACAGAATGTCGTTGGCGTCAGAACAGCTTCACCCGTTCTCCCACATCTGAACTGCTCCACCTTCCTGATTGCTGAGAGGGCCTGATGATGCACACCTGTTGTCACTTCCCCTGATTGAGCAGGTTGCAGAACTGCAACAGAAAGAAAAACAAGAATAGAAACACGCTTATGTTGTGTTATTCACATGACTTAACTGGAAATATGATGGATTAACTAAAAACACTGGACTGAGATGAAGGAACACGAAACTCACTGGTAAGGTTTTTACCCTTTTTCACAAACTGCTGGTATCAATCAGTGCACACTTTTGAGAGATGTGCATATGATCTGCATCAATACTCATTGATCTCATCTTGTGTGTGTGTGTGTGTGTTTAGTGAAGCGTAATCCCCGTTAAACCCACGATAATCACCCACAAAGTTGTGGAATGAAGTTACTGTGGGGAAAGCACACCTGTAGATTATGAAATGAATGATGGCTGGGTTTCATTAAGCTGCTTCAGGGTCCTGTTGGTGTGCATGTTGACTCACTGTCACACAGTCGAGGCTTACTGGAATAATTTAAGAGGAACAGGGTCATAGGTAATATTCCTGACATGTGTGCTGTTGTTTTTCTTCTTATGTAATTCTGATAAATTCAACTTGGATGGCCATGTCCAAATGCTAAAAAAACACCGTTTCTTCTGTCTTGAATTTCTGTCTGTGATCATTGAATTAGAGTAACAATGCGGTACCATGACATTTAACGGGGTTCAGTACACGCTGCTTTAATCAAGAATCAAAGTCTTTGTTACCATCTAATACATCTTAAAACACAGACTGCAGATTCATATACCAACTGGCCAGATCTTAGAAAGGCTTCCAAGACCTTTTTTTTTCTTAATTTCCCCTTTCATATGAAAAAAAAAAAATCTCATTGATGTCCCATGATTATAGTGATAGCCACGTTTCACCAAAAGATTATGTAAATCTAAAAGCTGGACCAAGTCTGAGTCTGCCACAATAATGTGGATGCCTTTGTGGTTAAATATGTGAGCCAAAAAAAGGAAATAATTCTCCTCCCCACATGCACAAATCCAAGTGTGTCTTTGCTGTTGAATTCATTTCCCCAGACTCCTTCATTATCAGGGCAAAACTTTCATATTTGTGTTATTGTTCTCAAACTTCGCCCGATTAAAACGGCTGAGGTTTGTTGCAAAAACAAAACGCAATACATAATCAAGGGTGATTAATCATATATGCACCACCAGATAGGACAATCATGCGCACAACAACTGAAGGCTACTTTGTACTAATATAGGTTTTGCCTTTTTATTATTCTGTTTTTGGAGGTAATGGTTGATGCCTGAGGCAAGTCAGCTGCTTGATACAGAATATTTATTTCCAAGGAGCAGAAGTACAATATAGCATGATCATGATTGATTATTTTATCAGCAAAATCTCCATCTGGCTGATGCGTTCATCATTTTAAAGGCACTGGTGATCACGGCTGATATCGCGCTAAGTGGCTCTGCATGTGTCGGGCATCGTGTTTTACAACGGCATGTTCCGAACCAATTTCTGCAGGTTGATGGTGCTTTTGATTCTGAGTCTCATACTTGCCTCTCAAATATTTCCAACGGGTGAAATATTGATTGTTTACAAAAACACATGGTTGCAAGAAGCAGCACCTTTTTGAATCCTTAATTAGACACATAAACCTGGATACTCGAGGAATGTTTTCAGCCCTTTGAAGTCAAACCACTCCGGAATAGAAAAAAATAAATAATGAAATATAAAAAAAAAAATGGAGTGCTTCTCAGAGGAATATAATACATCAAGAGCACACATTCCTCTCACTCTCCCATGTTGGCATAAGCCATGGGGGATGCGCTTAATATAATTACTTCAACCTGCAGCTTTGCGATGCCGCCTGAAAGGTAAACTTCCCAGAAATTCCCTGTGAGAGGCCATCTTCCTTTTGTTCTTTGAAAACGGGAGTTCTTTGATGGTGGGAACGCCGTCATCTGCGCTGCAGGTATCCTGTTTTAGAAACTTCCCATCAATCACAATGGAAACGCATGAAGGTTTGTCTCGAGGCGAAGCCAATGGGAACGTGTGTTTCTGGTTAAGTGCAAAATTAGTATGGGATAATTGGAGTGCGACTCGTATAGGCGAGGAAAATCTTTTACTAGAATCTACTTCAGACGATTTCAAGTGTAGCTTCTTTGCTTTTGTATGTGGGACTTAGTTATTTCACAAAAATGTACTCCCAACTCTGCACAGCCCACTGGTTAATCTCCTAGGAGCCCCTCCTTGGATCCTGGTTGTTTGAGCTTTGCTTTAGGAGCCCATTTTGCACCTTAATCTGGTGATGCAGCATTAAGCCCTGATTCTTTGTCATTGTAAGTAGGAATGGTGGAGAAGAACTCTTGTCAACACCCAACGTCTCCTCTGGGATGCTTGGGGATTCAGTTATTGGCCCTGTTGTTGTGTTTCTTCTGCTATGTACCATTTCTACGCCAACAACACTTCTTTTCTCATTCACCTTGAGACCATCTCATCAAGACCGAGCTGGTCCCCCATGATTAAATGTTTTTTTTTTTTCAAGTTATGAAGTACCCCAGGGGTCTGTTCTTGGCCCTACATTGTTTTGTATAGATATATGCTACCATTTAGGCCTTTTAACTAATACTTCTTATATATTCTTTCACTTTTAAGCTACTTGTCCCTCAAACGTATCTCGGCCAACGAAGTGACCTAAAATCCTCCAATCTACTCAAATAAAAAAACTTTCTTCCTGTACTCGAGTTTTATTTTGATATAATAAACGTGGCTAATTGTTTCAGCAGTACTCCAATGACATTGATATGCAAGCACCTACAACCAAACTTTCACAGCCAGGTTTGTGACATAATAGTTTCCTGCTGAACTAGCAAAGCACATTTATATCACATCCTAACTTGCACCTCTTCCTGTCCCAGAAAATAGAAGACGGTCTCACCTTCACCATCCCTAAATTTCTCCTTACATTCCTCCTGGCAGCCCAAGTCTGATTGTATCAAATTGAGATCTGTGAATCTGCACTGGCATGCCACTTCTAAGACCCCCATGGTGCTCAGACACGCATCCTCTGCCCCTCCTGGACACATAGCACTCCCTCTCTCTGTGCTGACCTGTTCATTGAGTCAATCAGTCTCGGCCCCACAGTCTTTTCAGGCTCTCTAACGGTGGATTGACCCTCAAGACTTCAGTCAGCAGAGTCACTCACTTCTCAAGAAGGTCTTTCCATCAGCTCCTCCTCGCCAAATCACTCCCCCTCTCTCGTCTCCACACTCTAATTGCCCCCAAAAGTGTCTCCTATCCCTCTTCAGCTCGTTAAAGTTCATTTCCTACCATTCCTCGCTTAAATTCTGTGGTTGCATGAATATTGTCAAGATAGCATGGCTGTGAGCCTTGTTAATGTGTGTGTAATTTAGGTGAAGTGGGAAGTAATGTCAGCAAATGTATTGTTGAATTTGTTAAAAATCTGTCTGAAATTGGTTTATTTATAGGATATGTCCACAAAAGCTATTAATATGTTTCACATGCATTCTGGAGCTTTATCGTTGTTTGTGACGACTAGATTTGCGTACAGCTTCATTTCAAACTGTATTCCAGCATCATTCCAGATTTTATATTGTTTCCAATTCAAAGTAAGACTTCTGAACCTGCCATGGCATTGTGGAGTTAACTTCCACTCAGATTCCAAAGGATTGGCTTCGGAATTGTTTCATTTCATCACAGTCGCTGTAATATTCCCTCAGGATTTTTGGCAGATGCTGAGGTTTGGTGCAAAGGTTCACATCAATATCACGTAATAATGTACAAAAAAAGCTTTTTTCTTGCTTTCAGCTAAAACTTGGAGATGAAATGCATGAAGTTGCACTAATTTCCAAGGCAGTTGCATCATCATTTGGTCAAAGAAAATCTGCAGGGAAAAAAAAAAAAAAAAAAAAAGGTGTTACCATGTTACTTCAGGGTTCGTTTGAAAAGCAGGTATATTGAACATTTGAGATGGTTGAATTCAATCCTACACTCGCATGTGGGAAGGTGAAGTAGGTGGTGTGCTGTGAAAATGGGGTGAATGTGCTGGACAGACAATATAAAGGATTTGTAAGCACAGACTTCATGTTATATTTAATATGAAAATAATGATAGACAGAGAGATAATTACAAGGACAGCTTTCGCAGGTAATTGCAGGTTGGCTAAAATGTTGTGCTCAATGGTCATATGAATATTTAAAAATTAACAAACAACATACTGGGTCTGTGGAAGAAAGCCTTTGTTCCACGAGAACAGTGACTGCTGCTTAATGAATGCGTATTGATACAAAGACATAATAATCTGCCCATTGGTAAAACGGCACGTTTTCACTCCTAAATCGTCAAATAGCGACTCTTGGTCAATGGCCCTACTTTTCAAACTATGACACTCTAGCAACCGTTTTGGACATGTCATGAACTGCGTGTCAGTATATGCATAGTGTCTTTGCAAAATAAACTTAAAAAGGTTTAGGTTTTCTGTGTACTTGGTTAGGTTTAGGCAACAAACGGAACAGATCGTGGTTTGGGTTAAACATATGTTTGTTACGTAACTTACGCAGTGTTAGTTAAGTATGCAAGTGCATATTTTTAGCATCCAAAATCAGTTTTCATGCAGTTTACCAAAACAACAAAAGCCCCATCAATGCAGAGTGAAATGGGGACATATTCTCTAAAGCAACCATTGTGTGCAGTACAGTTGTCGGCAAACACTTGCCCACAACAATAGTACTGTTTAATTACTGTAATGGGAGAAGGAAAAGTCTCAATGTGTCCAAGCTGTAGTCCCACAACAGCCTCCCTATTTATATGCAAGCATTACATAAGTCGCGCATGTGTTGGCCGCGAAGGTCTGGGCCAGACAAACAAGGGTTTGAGACTGTTTTGATGCTTCAGTAGTAGACTGGCACACATTTGAGTCCCATTTATAACCCCTTATTTCACTTTAACATTTCATATATCTCTGAGAGGGGTAAAAACATCATTAACAAGTTTTTCGGCGAGCATCATTAGTGCAAAGGCCAAACAGACATTAAATAATACTTATTTGAATTGGAAGAAAGAAGTCATTTATTTTCCAATATGTCATTAATTGCTTTTATATTTTGTGAGCAGGGAGGACCATAGATCAATGGTCTGGAGCAAGAAGCTTACGGGGACTAATTTGGAGGTTATTCAATCTTATTGTATAATTTAATCATTTTCAGGGCTTTTTGCAAGGCTCTAAGTTCATGCAACATATCTCTTGTAAAATGTTTTAGTTGAAGTAGAATGGAAAGTGACATTGTTAGACAGGAGTCAAAAGCTAATGTGAGCCATTGTGATTGCGGCGAAAAAGGAAACGGGGAGAAAATATGGCGTTAAGCTGGATCTTTGGGGGCCAGTGTTTGAAAACTACAACAGCAGCAATGGAACCTCACAAAGTGTGCTCGGGGGGGTATCAAACGGATGAGGCTGCATTTAATTTTCTTTGAGGTGGCCCTGGCAATAAAGTGTGGCTCATGGTGATAAGCGGAGAGGAGCTGAAGCACATCATTTCAGTTATGTAAACCATTGGAGGGACACAGTGGGCATTCTCCTACACTGTGTGTGTGTGTGTGTGTGTGTGTGTGTGTGTGTGTGTGTGTGTGTGTGTGTGTGTGTGTGTGTGTGTGTGTGTGTGCACTCTCAGCAGGTGCAGCACATTAAAGTCATTTTTTGCTTCTTCTAAGCTATACAAAACATTTCTCTCTTCCAGCTAAATAGTGTCAAAGAAGTTTTACCAAAAACAATCCAATAAAGCAGCAGAAAGCCTCGTCGGTGTCTTTTTAGAGCGTCTTCAAACGAAACCAGGTGACATCATCTGGAGGCGATGCCCTAGACCTGCCTTCCATCACCAGGCAAAAACCTCCATCATCATGTCCGTATACAAGCGAGCGCTCACCGCACAGTGTCCTGCCTCATCGCTGCTTGACCTCGATACCATAAAGTAACTAAGCCCTCCCAGAAGTCTGTTTTGTCAGTCACTCGTCATCCTCATCTCCATCCTTAATCTAGAGTAGCAGTTATTCCCTAAATCCCAACGCAGCCTTCAACCACAAGCCGCCAGCTCACAACACTGAGTCAAACGCAGACGAGATGTTTTCTGACAATGGGAGGAAAAGCAGGGGGAGTGCCTGGCGCAAGTCGAAGGCTGTCAGCCAGCCATCAAGTGCAGTTCACATCAGATACGTGTCCATGTTTTGTGCTACAGCGCCAGTTATGTATTATCATAATGACAAAAACGGCTTTCTTTTCCTCCTTTTGTTCCATAGTAGTGCTTTATTTATTTATTTATTTATTTATTTATTCATTCAGCGTTCCATGTGACAGATATGATGTCTTTGTTGCCCCACTTATATAGTTGCTCATTAATTGTCAACAGCCCTGGCTAATGCCTCCTCAATTAGGG
The DNA here is from genome assembly GCF_004355925.1 of Anarrhichthys ocellatus. NCBI lineage: Eukaryota > Metazoa > Chordata > Actinopteri > Perciformes > Anarhichadidae > Anarrhichthys > Anarrhichthys ocellatus. The sequence continues at coordinate 2,949,750 of NW_022280042.1, forward strand.
CATCCCCGAATGTTTCAGTTTCAATAGCATAGACGTTTAATTGTGTTACCTTAAACGCAGGACGATGTGTTATTAATTTCCAGAGCAATTTTGCTAAGCGACGAACCATATCGGGAGCGCAGAGGCGTAAAAATAGGTCAGCGAAAGCTGATTTAGCGGGGCACAGAGATTAATCACGAGTTACATTTTAATAAGGTCCTAGGTGTTTGCTGTTATTTATTCATTTATTTTGCATGAGCGTGTGTACATATGTGTGTATGTGCAGTACACTACACGACGCTTTCGTCAAAGTCAACGGATCACCAAAGTCATTGGGATTCATACCATGTCTGTCCACCGTCAAGGCAATACATCCAATCGTTTTCTAAGGATTTTGATAAAAGCTAAACAACTACCCTAACACTGCCATCCCAAGAGCTTCTATCACAGCCAGCATGGTGGAAACAAAAGATATATGATAATAAAGTGGACATTTCTGGAACCGCTTTGTCGTCGATAAAGAAACATGGTGGCCTGAGTGCTCAGCAAGGTATTAAATGCATGCAGTCATTTCCCTCCAAACTGATAAAGGTCATGATTTCGATTGTCTACAGGAGCCATTAGGTAATTCAACAGCAGTATTCTGCAAAGTGCATCATCCTGTGATGTAGACTGCGGTGAACATAGGTCCCCAGTCAACAGCATTAGAAATGATGTATGCGTGATGGATTAAAATGTTGGAGGCTCTCACAAAGTCTCCGCTTTGAACGATCATATCTGGCCTCACCTCTTATGGAAGAGCACCAGTATCTCCCCTTCACGGTGGTTGAGGAATTTCAAGCGAGATGGATTTTCACGTACGTTATTCCTTTTGAAGGTTCCAGGAGGTTGAAGCGGAGCTAAATGCGCACACACTCGTTTGCACACACATGCGTGCACACGCTGCTTTTTATTTTTTTAGTATTTGAGGTTCTGAGTTGATGAAAATACTCGAGGAAGGACTCTTATTTAATTGGTTTGCGAGATTTCCCAAGCTTGGAGATTAATTAAAAATTAATGTGATGTGAAAGAGCAAGAAGAAAAAGCAAAACAGCTTCTGTGAGTTTTGCCGTCCACTTATCCAAAGATATGAACCATTAGATTTTCTTATACACCCGCTGTGACATCATGTGATCTCAATTTTCTGATTGTCTTCTACTCATTTGAAATAACCTTTGACTACAAGGAGGTTGATACTCATGCAATATTCATCTCGCTTGTTAACATATTCTTCAGATGTACCTCGCTTTTTCTCACATAGCAGCTGCAACAAATTATTTCGATAAATACAACACAGTGTAAGTACTGTAAATGAGTATGTTGTGTTTTTCTTTGCTATATTGACTTGCAGATCCACATATAATACATATGTGTTGCCAAAGCCTGATTTATTATATTCCTCTGTGCCATAGAGCTCCATTGTTGTCCAAAAACAGTTTTTCTTTCAGCCAATCCCACACACTTCGTCCTGCCCTCACATGTACCATATGTGTGTTAATCCACGCCTATAAATAGTTCCTATCCATATGCACTATTTACTCTTGTATTAGCGTTGTTGCTAAAAACAACAGTGGCCACCTGTTTTGTTTTTTTAAATATATATTTGTGATTTATTGTTATCTATATTCACTTTTGCAGAATGGGTCTGGGGCAGGGTGCAACAAATGTGACATCAGAGGCTTGGTTTTGGTCTTTTCATGGGATCTATTTACAAGAAAAGTTTAGAAAAGCTACTCGCTTATCTTTTAAAAGACCAAATTGGTCCACTTGATATTGCTCTATTGCACGCTTCCCCTGAGACACATCCGCTGAATTGCCTTTTCCTCTTTGTCAGTCAAGTTAATGATCCCTTCCTACAGACACAATCGTGCCAAATTCTCTCACCATCCCCGTCGCTACCATCTAGTCTGCAAACGCAAATACGTTGGCGTTGTTAATGTTGGCACAGCCAGCATCATAAGAGAGCAAACATTTTAAAATCTGGATCAGGGAGTGCAATTCAAGTACTGTAACATTTAGTATTTTCCTGCTTAGCCCTGCCCGTCCATTTGTATCCATTCCCATTCATCATGCCAATCTACTGGGCAACCCACCAAGGAAGTGAACGCACCAGCACGGGGTTTGCATGTTGGCACAACTCGTGATATTTCCTCATCACTGGTTGAGTAAGGCAGCATCACCGTGGAGGGTTGTCTTTCCGCTCACAGGGTTTCTAAATTGACCTCATTTATTTTGCGTAACGCACCTTTTCTACTCCGTAGAATGGCGTAGCCTCTGACAGTGTGCCGTTACCTCAAAGTCATCAACGTTATGTTTTTTTTATCATTTTTTTTTATTCCATAGGCCTCCGTGGGCATTAACATGTAATTTCAAGTTTTACCGTGCATGACATAAAGCTGTCAGATGTGCTCAAGGAAATTAATTACTCAATCAAAACCTAATGATGAAAGCTCATTCATTTCTGAAAAGCAAAAAATCTGATTAATTAATTGAGAGAGGGAGCACTCAAAATAGCATCTTTTGAAGCAGGTCCGTCTCAATCGTCTTTCATATTTCAGCATTGAATAAATTGTTCCAAAACCAAACCTTACCAAAAACCTTTGAGCATTAATGTCAAGCTACAAAAGAAAACATGGGCTGAGACGTTCATGCACCCATTAGGCTTCTTTGTTCCTTTCATTGCAATATTTCTCTTTTACACGACACTCTCTTCATTCCCCTTTTTCCGAAGCCCCTCAGCGTCTCCCCTCTCTCATTCATTTATTGGTTTACTTTAACCACCAGCACCAAACAGATGGGGCGACTGTGACAGTGACACACTGCTCGGACAGCTGTGCAAGTGTGTAGACAAGAGTGTAATGAATTATCAGCCACCAGCCTCCAACTGCTTCATATTAATAGCTAGGTGTTCTAATTACATTTACCCAACTTGTTGGGTCTTCGGAACCAAATGTGAGTCTGGTGGATAACAGAAGAATCCATTATTTCCAATGGCAGAGGATTTTTTTCGGTGGTGGAACATATTTAAAGAGAAGCTCTTTTAAGTTCTCAGTTTGAATCATTGACTTGCACATTCCAACTAATAAGCATTCTAAATAAATTGCACCACACTGAGGAAAATTGGATTATGCTGCAGCATGTTTCACTCTGTACTTTTTGTTTTCACTAGAGGCATAAAAATATCAGATCAATTATTTGGACTTAACATCCAAGTTAGTCCAACAAGACTGTGGCGCAGTGTTCTTCAAGTCCGCCGCCTGCTTTTGACACGATTGAACTCGTCTCCACTTGGCACGGTGTCCAAGGCGCACAACAGTTTCGAATTAAACCTTGACGTATTATGTCTCTGGAGGGTTGTGTTGCTTTGTCCCGCTTGTACTGTAGCTCTGCAAAATAAACAATTGAAATGCTGCTTATTGCTCTCACTTCTACTTAGCTCAGCAAATCTGGGCCCAGGTGTTGGATGATCAGAGCGATTTATTCTGTCCAAGTGTGGCTTATTTTACTTTGCAACAATAAAACACGTGACTGTTTTTTCGGAGGACTACACTAAGATATGTTATCATGTCTGGCAAGATATTTAATGTGGATTGTGATGGGCTCACCTAATTTGTTGCACCCCATTATGTTAAAAACGCTTTAAAATGACTTCCTATTGCATAGTATTTATTTGTGTTTTATAGAATTCTGTTGTCAATTAAGGTACAACTTGTAAAAGAGGTAATGTCTTAAAGTTAAAGGAAAAATCCACCCTAAAATACTCCCGTTGCAAGGACTTTGCTCTATAAAGATAATGTCTACAAACTAACAGATGTCCCTGTGCAGGAAGTCAGTTATTGACCCACTCCGGCTGCTCCTAGACTGGGTTTTATGTGAATGCAGGGCTTCCAGCTGTGTATCAGAATGTGTCCCCGTGCACCAATAAAGTCGCCATGTCTGCTGTCAGAGCCGCAGCAGTTGCTCCGGGGTTCGCCTCTGGATGACATCATCACTACAGTCGATTGCAGCGCTATTCAGCTTGAAAAAGGAAGCTTGTTCGAAAAGCGCCACCCTGCTTGAGCTCGCACTTTCCTCATCATTTTGGAAAATATTCCGTGCACAGCTCTTGTCTGAATAGAAAAAGAAAAATGATCGTGGAGTTGTGGAAGTCTCTGCAAGGGTATAGAAAGGTGCTCTTGAGATGGAAGCAAGTGGTGCCTATCTCTGTGACAAGAGGAAGGGATGAAGGGGTGAAGTGTAGCGAGATGACAGGCGGGCTGGAAAACGCCATGCATATGGATGTTACAGTAGAAGCAGATGGGACAGAGTCAGTGACATTGTCAAGGTAGGAAACACCTGTGCAGCAGCTCTCCAGGCCCCAGTAGTTTGTGATCAAAGTGCCTTGTCTGCATTTTTGATGAATATGTGCGCTGAAAGCATCATGACAAGTGTACTGAAAAAACACGGGGGGTTTCTGACTCGTGAGCTGTGGCGGGATTATATGGTAGAGATGAGGTAACGTTTCTCGACATTTTTGATTGGTGTATTTGTTTATCTTGTTTTTTTTTCAGTTTCATTGTTTTTTTTTTTTAAAGCACTTTATTAAGTAAACTTGTTATGTTAGTATTACAATGCTCTTGTCTTGACTCTTATTGCCCATAGGCAACAAAAAAACACTGAAATTAAACCTGTCAATACTGAATGGTGAAGCACCAGCTTGGACATTCAACAGTCGGACCCCGTGACCCTGCAAGTCCCCCGCAGCTTCATCTTCACCAAATGGCCCCATCGAATATGAAATCACCGATCTATATATTGTCTCCAGTAATGGACAGGAGTCAAATCTCCGATCTCCTGCGAGAAGCCTGTCCTCTAGTGTCGAGGGCAAATGTGGAAACATCCCAGTCACAAATGCTTAGTTTATTTCCCCAAGGATAGAGACGGGGCTGTCCTCTCCTCCACCACATCTTTTCCTTGATGGACACAGCTGAGACAATGAGGTGGATATGCAGCTGACAGTGAAAGAGGCAGAGACTTCTAATAGGCTCTTGGATGTACGGGGACATTTAGTTCCAGAGGCGGCGCTCGTTTGTATCTATCCCTCTTTACGTCTCCCTTTCTCTCTCTCTCTCTGGAGGGTGTTGCTCATTCACTTTGCCTTACTTAAGCATATCTGTGAATTCAAACAGGTGACCCTCCAGGAACAAGCTGCCTTTTCTAACATCCATGCCAAAGCTGAAAAACAAAAAACACTGTGCTTCACTGATTCTTTGTAACGAAATATCTGTTTTTGCTAAAAGGTTTGACACATGCCAGTTAAACTGATTGAACAGACACAAAAAAAAGATACCGGCGTCGCCGCAGTATAATGAACAACACGCAGCGGTTGATTATAATTCATCCTGAGAAATACAGCGGGGTTGACATACAGCATCCTTTTGTCAACTCGTGAAGAAACTATTGATTTCCATAGCTGGGTTCAAACATGAGACAACGGCGACAGCATGGCTTGAATTACACCACGGGGAAGAGACAATAGAAATCATTCGCAGATATCGACGTGGCACCGCTATTGTTGCTCAAACTCCCCATCGTTCTAGACTTGATACCACATCACACGTCAGCGGCTGGTCGTAATTGCTGTGTACGATTTAAAAAATAATCGTTTAGACTGTGCAATATGCAGGGTTTTCTTGTTAATATATCACTGTGCAATGAGCACATGCTATTCCAGCTGAAATAAGGCGTCTTTCACCTTCACGACCGGTGGAAATGATCAGTTCTGTGCTTGGATTCAGGCCAGAATGAGAGTTGTTTTGTTTTGTACTCCCTATGGAGGCAGGAGACTGCACACCGATCCTTGCATGTAGCTGCCATGTGAATTTTGACTCTCATCTGTCAGGATCAAAGACAGACGAGGTGTGACATGTTTTGAAGCCGCAAAACCAAGTAGTTGGGAGGTCAGGGTGGATGGATAGGTCAATAAATTGATGACTCAGGGTAGATTTTGTTTCTCATCTCCCCGACTAGTGTAAATCAAATTTTCTTTGAAGCATTTTATCATGGATCGAACAGTTTGAGGTTGTAAGTCAAAGTCTCGTCTTCTTCCTGTTCTCTGGAACTGCTTGCTACTTGAAACGATTTACCATACTTTAACTGAAATGACTCATTTTTTCTCAATTCTATTTTCTTAGAAATTTCGTGGAAAATGACTATTTATTTCCCAACGTGTGGCAGCTAAATAAAACAGAGACATTGTACCACTTGACACATGCAAACATATTCAGTTTCGGTTAATAATAACATCTGCATTTCCATTTCAGAAAATAAAAAAGGACTCTGAAGTAGAGCTCTCTAGTCCTTTCTGGATAGAAAGATCACAGTATAGGTACTCGCATATACTTCTGAGACTCCAATTTACAATAAAATGTTTTCAGAGATGAGTCATGAAGATGTTACTAATCGCAAACACTGTCAAAACAATCAAACCTCATTGTTCTCTATGAGCTGAAATATTCAGGTAATTGTGGATTTAGCGTGATTATAGTCTGCATTCACTCTGAATACATTCAAATGGCAATCATGTGCCATTTAGTGGATTCATTCATTTCATCTGTTTTAATTCATTATTTCCGGATAAAAGTGTGAATATCGCCAAAAATAAAGGAGTTAATTATCTATTTAAAGGAAAAAAAGTTATCGGACTAGAAGGAAGTAAAGTTCTTTTTAAAGAAATGATGCATCTCAGATGAATCTGAAGATATCCACAACGACTTAATGACACAATTAACCTTGAATATATTATTTTTAATGCACACAGTCATGTCAAGGTGTTATCTCTAAATAAAAACCTAATTTTCTTTGAGGACTAATTTAGTTTTTTTATTAAATACATCAGTCAGGCTTTTCAATAATAAACTACTGCAGACTTATGATGCTGATCTGGTTCTGATGTCTGGGCCTGTCTAAATACAATATTATATTAAGCTGATGGTACAATATAGAGTATGTGAGTGACTTAATTGTTAGCAAAGACTGACGACGTGTTTATGGATTCCATGTATAAGATCGGGGGTGTATGGATGGGTCAGACTTTCAGGAGAGTGCTGAAATCGCCAAAATCAAGAGGGTCACTTCCTTTTCAAAAACATTTGCATTCACATCACATTTGACTCCAATCCCATCTCCTTTCCAAATATCTGACTTTTCAAAGAAACCATTGTGAGGAACTTCAGAGCAACTTTCCTTCTGGAAAGCGTCATCATCATAAGCAGTGAGACGGCAGTGAGCCTCTGTTTGGTTGGGTGATTGTACGGATCTCTTCAGGATTAAATATATATGCCAGGGCAAACACATCATGAATATATGGAAATTACATTTTATCGGCAGGATTTGACTTTGTCTTTAGTCGTGACCGGGAAGTTCAGTTTGTCGAGACTAGAAAGAGACAGCAAAGCCTCATTTGTTTTCCTGAAACCCTTTCCTTTTTGTTGATTTTGTTTACAGCAGTTTTGTGCATATTTGACATCTTTAAAATGACAGAGGGATAACGAGTGTAATAAAACATCTCACTGTTTGCATTGTGCATTTGTGATAAACGGTTGCTCCGTTTTCTAATTGGAGTGAAATCCATCTGAATGCAGATCTCCTCATCTGCCTTTCTCCCACACCACCTTGTAAAGTCAATGTCACATTTCAACATACGTGTGATTATTTTCCCACAGGGGAGTGTGTGTGTGCGTCCGTACGACATGACCCCCTTGTTCAGGTTTCCTGAGCATCAGCAGGATGCATTCTGGGTCAGGAAAAGGCCACGGATGAAAACAAGGGTACTAGCTGATGATGACTTCTTCCATATGCATGAAGGGAAATTGTAAATGTAAGCAAAAGCTGGTCAGGCAGAGATGATCACACATCGGTGTTGCATTCCCGTATTACTTCACAGGGGTTTGATCTTTCCTGTCACATGTAATTAGAAGTTGAAGAATAAGCAGCCAAGTGTAAAAATCCACATATTTACCAAGCTCAGCTGTACAAATGTGTAATAATTGACGCATCCTTGCAGCACAAACGGATAGAATATTTCCTGCCGCTATCAAATAATTTGGAAATTTTAACGGAAAAAAAGGTCCAAAAGAAACTAAATTAGAAGGGAGACTCTTAATGTGGAAGTATTTAAAGATTCCAGCAATGTGTTTGGCTTGAAATCTCTTTTTTGAAGATCAAGGAGTGAACTTCAAATGCATTTTAGAAAGAAACATTTAAAAACGTTGTGCTGTCAACGGACCTGATATTTGGGCAAATTTCTTGCCACTGCCGACTCCGACACGTCTCAGATGTGCCATGCCAAGTGTCCTGCAGGCCTTGAAGGAAGAGCGGGGCTAGCGGGTGTCTCGCAGCTGTGCAAACAATCAATCACCGGCGATGGCAAGTGGATTACGACCCACTATCTGTGTTCATGTGCTTCTGGGACTGAGGGGGAACACGTTCCCCGGACATGGTGAAACAGACTAAGTGGTGCAGGAGAAGAAAGGCCACTGCAGTGTCACAGGAAGGCCTCTATCAGAACATAGGATAGGGTATTGCTGCTTTACTGCACAATCGTCCTGAGGGAAGCTATACTTTATGGTTGCTGACATCGGAGTCCACTCTGACCGAGGCCAAGACTTTGATGTTGCGTTATAAAATGCGCAGTGTGGAAGAGAAGGTGTCAAGCACGGACGCTACTTGACGAATAATTAAGAGCTGAAGCAATATTCGGCAATGTTTTTTTTTCCTTCTTTTTAATGTTTAAATATAAACACTTTGTTACCTTCGACCACAGGTTAAAATATTTGACTTCTTATCACAAGAAACCTCCACGTGCTTGACATTTAATCACTCCCGATACACCAACGCATGCTAACTGTTTGTATGGGACGCACCCACCTGCGTCATTACTCATGTCCCCTTTGAAATGCACACAGCAAATTAGCAACAAGACATCCGACCGATGACTTGTAAATGTGACTAAATGTATTGCAGAGCCAATCTATTAAAAGATGATTCTGTATTGCACTTGCTGCCTACACAAAGAGAGACGTTATTGGCCAGTTTCAGTGCCAAACTATAAATAAACTGGCCTGTGCAAAAGATGATTTTTAATACCTCTGACTTATTCACTGCCCCCACATGCTGCCTTCTGAATGTTGGGCCCGGGTATTGGTGATGTGCAACGGCACCAGTGGGAGAGCCCGTTCCTGAAAACAGCACATCAGGTTCTACTTAGCAACAATTATATCAAAACGAAGCGCCAAAGCACACTCGCAGATGACAATATAAGCTTCGCATGATAATGTGGCTCCGTCTGCGAGTTTGAAGGCAGCCTGCAGCCACATGTTCATGCCGCACTGTATAATGCCTAAGCATCATCTGTAAGGTATGAGATGGGCGCAAAGACGCCTTATTCGTGGATGTGAGGTACTCGACGTGCAGAAAATCACCATAAAGTTATTGCTAATCATTTATCTTTTTTTTGTGAGAGTTATTGTCTTTCTTCTCTCTTGTGAGGATATGAGACAATCTCCTCTTGCCATGAATACTGCAAAAAAACCTTCAATAGCTCTGATGTTGTAGAAAATGAGCACTGTGGAGAAAGAGAGACGCAGCTCTAGGAGAGACTGATTATTGTTAGTGAGAGACAGTGCAGGGGAGACAGACAGGCAGAATCAAAGAACCTTGAGACAAAGAGAGATCACAACGTTCGCATGAATTAGCATTTAAACAAGAAAACGCGATCGTATCATGATGGTTTAATAAGCTGTTTAGCTTTTTATCAAGCGTTTGGGAGCACAAACACGCACATGCATGGACAGTCGGCTCGGTAAAACGACAGATGGAAAGTTGAAAAAAGGAAATGTGCGCATGTGCCCACCTTTTGTTGGAATCTAAAATTAGTTTCACCTCCGATGCGTCCGACTAATGAGTTTTCATTGACTCTTTGTGACGAGCCCTGATAGATGGATATGCTCCAGTTACTGTAATTTCATGCGATCCTTAAAAGAAAAGAGAGGAAGAGGGGTAAAGGAAGTGTTTTTGTTTTTTTTTCAGGGGGCTGGTATCTGCTGCCAAACACGCACTGACAAAACTGGAGCAGAGCGGCTCACAGAGTGATGGGTCATGAAAGGAAGAGCCTACGCATTCTTTGTTTGTTATTAGGCCCAAACAATGCCTCTGATTGACTGACAGATTGAGACTAAAGATGCTGCATGCAAGCGGAATCTTAAAGGAATTACATCACCGTGCTGGAGCCGAGCAGAATACCAACATTGAGAGATACAAAGATAACGTATTGTGGCACTTCTTTCCCAATGCTATTTTTAATACAGGAAGCACAATGGCCATTTACCAAAAGCCATTCTAATTAACCAAGGCTATCTGCAATTAATTCAATCTAATAATCCACGATATTATTCAATTTGCTACAACACACATTTCTTCTTCCTTGGCTTGCATTTGATTCCCATCATATTTTCTTTTATTTTAAAGAAAGGTAACAGTAAATTATTTGCCTGCTTACTATGCTCTCCGTACCAAATTCAGTGTTTTCAATGTCACATTGTGGCCCATCTCAGCGTAGGAATAGAACTAATTTGTTGGCAAGATTGCAAAGGTTCCATCGAGAAAACTCCATCTCTGAGTGTTTTGACTTGCTGGAAGAAAACAATGGCAGCAAATTGTCTGTTTTTTAAAATATATTTTATTCCACCTGTATTTGTTTTGTGGTCAAATGCAAAAAATTGATATTACGTCCCAATCCCTTGGAGACGGCAAAATACAGTAATCTGAAAATGAAGAAAAGGTTTGGTGGAAGGCGGTAGATTTTGTTTTTTTACTACGTCAGTACGGGAGAGGATTCTCTCTTGGCAGGTCTGAACGCACCACACTTCACCTCTGTCTTGGCTTCTCCAGCGCAACAGATTTGCATCGATCCTTCAGTGCTCGATCAATAATAATTAGAAAAGCATTTAATGACTTTGTGAACTCCTGACCCTAAATGTTACATAATTGCGCAGTGAGGTGACGTTTGCTGGTTAAGTGGGTGAGTGTAAGCACAGTCTAATGGCGTCAAGTGTTTGTTGCAGATTACAAGCAGCCTTTTAAGGGGGAGATGAGAGGCAGTGGGGGATGGATATTTATCACTGATGCTGCTCCTCGGCAATGCAGCCAATAAAAAAGAAAAATAATGTCTCAAAATGATGCTCTTTTGTTTAATACTGCTTATTTATCATGCATAATACTTTAGGCTGGAGTTGTATTATTCCAAATGTACAGAATAAAATATTGGGAAAACCTTTATTGAGATAAACCGCTGTACACTACCTGATTATCTTAAAGGGTTCTCATCCGTCTCTGCCTTTTGTAGTTGCTGGCTTTGAAAACAAAAATAAACGTATTTTACCTTAATTCACCTCATCAGTGGAGTTCATGGGGAGTTGGACTTTTCATTTTACAGCTTCACTGTGTTTTATACAATGGTAAATGCCCCCTTTTAATGTAACAGTAGCACATGTCAGTTACACAGCAATAACTATTTGAAGTATATTTAAGGGGACATATCGTACTCATTTTCAGGTTCATATTCATAGTTTGGGTTTCGACTAGAATGTGTTTACATGTTATAATCAAAAAACAATACATGTTTCTCATACTGTCTGTCTATAACAGTGGTGGGCCGTCAGGATCACAAAGTTCTAGCTATTTTATAATGTAATCATTTTTCATAAATACACTACATGTATTCTAATTATTTTCCCGATTAGCTTATTTTCTCATTACACAGCTACTGTCTTCCTCAGTTGCAGAACTTAGTATTAGTAGTAAGAGTTCAAGTTGAAAGATATGCAAGAAGTTATGACATTGACATGACATTTTTAGCGTTTTGCTTGGTGGGCCACACCATAGCACGACGGGACACTTACAAGCTACGATGCTTTTGAAAACTTTTGGAGAGACCCGAGTGGATCTACAACTCAACGAACACATTCGCAGGAGGACCTCTGGCTGGAACTGAACCGCACCGATGTTCTGTACAACCGTGTCATTAAACTCTTTAAATACTCATTACAGACTAAACTTTGCATTTCTTAAGTGATTAAATGACTTTAGAGATGAAATAATATGATACTCCATCATCTAGTACGTGCTGTCATTGTATGAGAGCCTTGTTTCCTTGAAACCAACGGGTCTCACAAATGAGCTGCCCGCAGTGAGTGCCTTGCAGACTATGATAATTTCTCTCCAAGATCAATAAAGATATGCAGGGCTCGTTTGCATGAAATATATTCGGCTACAAAAAAATGGCCCGTGCCAATGTTTGCCCTCAAAAGTGATATTTCACTTTGTTAGTGCATTTTCAGTCCATGCTCCCATATACAGTATGTTAATACCGTGACAAGTTCTACTCTGGAAATCCATAGTCATTAGGCTCTTCTCATCAGATATTACAAACAGGCAAAATTAGTTAAAGTATAAAAATCAATGCAATAACATTATCATCCTCTGCAGTGCAGTAGTTCAAATTGGCCCAAGAGTGAGAAGTTCATTTGCAAATGCGCCACATTTATAGACCAGAAATACATTGTCACTGATAATATGAGCCACTAATCTGAAAATTGAAATCTGTTTGTCAGACATACTCTGCTAACTTTGTCCGACCACTTTTGCCCAAACTTCTTTCGAATCTCGTTATTCCTCGCGTGCTCCCTCGCTGGCAACCGATGAGGCTGATTTGGTGCTGAGCTTCAGATATTATCAAAAACAAAACTCTGGGTTTAATTTGCATGATTTGCTCGAGTGAGGAAGGAAATGCACTTGGTTGCCAAAATGTTAGTGTTGGCAGCGTGGATTGTGTTGCATGTTTCTGTCTGTCTCGACCACAGCTGATGGCTCTACTTATCCAACACTGCTGAGCTCTAATTCTCATGTGTTAAATGATTTCCAAGTGACTTTTTTTCTTCCCTTTCCTCGTTAGAAAGCTAAATATACAAATATTACTTTAAAAAACATGGGGGAGGTAGTTATATTTGTATCTTTAGTGCTATCCGTTGTTCTCCAACTTCGTTTGTTCTCTCAGTCAATTTTATATCCCATGCAAATTGATACCTCAGGAGCCAACCTCCTGACAAGTCACTGCTGCAGGCCAGTAAGCACTTCCATAATATTGATTGCTAGTGGATAAATGTGAATAGGTTTACAACACAGTGCAGGTTCATTGAAATTGATCATCACTTCCTGTGCCATTGATATGATCCGGACCAGTGTTTTAAATCATGACATGTCATTCGTGCAGCCATTGTTTATACAGATGGGCAACAAAACTGGCCACTCCGATGGAGGCCCGGGATGGAAATGCTCTTCAACTGTTTGATCAGCGAGTGGTTGAACTAATGCAGCTTGGCACAGACAGAGAACGCTGAAACGCTCCCGAATGTGCAACTCAAAAGCGGATGGCAAGCAAGCAATGTTCATGGAGGCAGCGCAGGAGCTATTATTGCTTTTGACTGGGATGCTGCCTCTCTATTGTGTCTTTTCACTGGTTGTAATTGAAGGTAATTTGCTCTGGGAGGGGAGATGCATTATGTTTTTGCAAAAAGCCCATCTTAATGAACTTCCACTCGGGTTGCCGGGGAGTTAAACCGAGAATATAATATGATAGAAATAGAATGTTAAGATACTATAATGTGAATGTGAACTATACCTAGGTGTCAGTAGACTAAAACAGAGCACTTTTAAGTGTAGGTATATCACTGGCAGTGACTGCTTTGGATATCTGGGGCATACATCCAAAAGGACACAGATGTCACACATTTGATGTGGCCCAGATGTTCCAGAGTTTGCACAGCCACTGAAACATTGGATGCATTTGGACAATAAAAGAGATTAGGATCCTACCCATCTGTGCACACAGTGCCCATCACACAACTGGCAGCTTTTTAGGTTTATGGAACTATGCATGTGTGCAGCTGATAAAAGCATTTACAGTGGGGAAGGCCGCCGTAATGATGGGTATTACTGTGGATGCATTCTCAGAAAAACTGTATAAAGCACAGGTGTCACTGTATCACAAAGCCACATATCTATTCATGTATTCATTCATCATGCATTGGAAGCACTGTGATTCAGGGCCTGGTATGATGGGAATATGTCAAGTAATTTGAACTTTTTTTTTTTTTTTTTTTTTTTTCAATCTTGTAGCAGAAATCGAGGCCTGGCAAAGACTGAAACGTACAGTACGGCAAATGTGCCTGCTTCTATAAAGTATGTATAGCATAAGCAAATATTACATATTGAAACAGAGCTCACTTTTCTGGGTCCGGAAAAAAACATCCGACTGTGCTGATTCCATTCCCAGTGGAGCAACCAGAGAGAAACTCAAAGCCATGATGATAAAAAAACATAAAAATGAATTTGAGTGACATTGCAAAGCGGAGACATGACACAAACGAAGATGGGTTTTAAATTTCGCAGTCTGTCCCCTAAAAAAAACAAAGTGCCTCCCTATTAATTTCCCACCCAAATCTTTAATGAAATGCAAACCAAACATTCCATGAATTTGATTAATCTCCGAGGGTGGCCGAGGCCTGCTGGCTGGAGCAGTGGGAGACCCGTTGGCAGTGTTGTTCTGATCTACTCAGCTATTGCTCTGCAATGATTCATTCATTTAATTGGGATGAACTCGAAGATTCTGTTTTTCTCCCTCCCCCCTCGCACCCTGTTTCACACCCACAGCCATGCATACAATTTGCTGGATGAGTTGTTTATCCTCAAAGAACCTCGCTTGTCAGTACTCTTTACTCAGATCAGGGGCTCACCTTTGAGATGCTCATTGCACTCATTGAGTATCGGCTTTTCCACACATCAATGAGACAGTCGGATGGCTGATGTGCATCTGTTGTCAATCATTCCCTTTTCTCTTCCCACTTAATCCCTCTCGGGTCATGGTGGGGCTAGAGCATATCCCAGCATGCACTGAGAGGGAGACAGTCTACAAGAGTTATGTTAATGCCAAGCCAACAAAACCTGACATCCATTCTGTCAAGTGACAAAAAGGATTACTTGTTTAATTTTTCATGTGTTTTTTTCGTTGATTCATTAAGGTCCACGCCATTTTGTCAGCAAGTCATGTTGTCAGTGAAGGTGAAAGGGAACTAAGTCCCTGCCCTTGTGAAGTCATTTATGTGATGGACATGTCTCTGCTCTTTGATGTAATTAAGGAGTCGCCCACAGTTCATTTTGTTAATGGTTTGAGCACCTAATGTCAAAAAGGCGTCAACATCTGTCCATTTATTCCAATATTATCAAGCACTTTCAGGGTCACTGTCTGTAATTACTTCTGATTAAAGTCTCACTTAAAGTGCACTGCATGTTTGCATTTACGTGTCTGAGACTTTCAAGCAATTTGGTGCCACTTTCTTGAATGCCTTTATTTCCAGATGCTGGAAGTGTAGACTCTCTGTTTACTTAACTTACACATGGTGTACTCATGGTCAAGTGAGTGAAATCTCAGAGGACTTAGGCATTCCCAGTGTTATCCACAGTTCTTACTGTCTTAGATGGAAGCCAAAGTGTAACAGCAGCCGTGTTTCCGATCAATTGTTGAGATTTTAAGCAAACTTGTGAAATGACGCAAAAACAGGAATGCTATGAGGCACGTTTCCATCAACTGGTTTGAAGCGAATGACCCCAGCTTCAGCGTAGTTAGGTCAGAAGTTGGCTGTAATCAGCCAGTAAACACAGTAGAAGAAGTAGAGGTTACAAGACAAGCATTAACGTGTTATTGGAATATCCGAGAAGACACCGACAGAAGAGACAGCTAATCAGTCTCGTGAGTTAAATGTTAGCTATGTCAAAATGTATTCTGCAAAGTCGTTTCCATGATACATTTGGTGCATCAACTCACCTCCACGAGAGTAGACTTTTGTTGCGCTTAATTCAATTTTGCCGTTTTCTAATGGGATACTTCAAAATGGGCATAAAGATATGGGAATGGAAACACAGCTAGTCAGTCACTCAGATAGGCTAGAGGCATTTGACTTGGACATATTGTTCCAGACCAGGGTCTGTTTTACCCAACATTTTGATATAAATATCTTTTATTATAAAAAATGTAATAGCTGCAGTTGAACTTGCTAAAAGAAGTAGTCCACCTTTATGGTCTTCAGTTCACTTCCAGATCAGCATGAACAACCAAATGGATCTATCGGGCTGAGGCTCAAGCCAGTGTCCACGAGAAGCAACTTGTATTGGCATTTCTCATTGGAGAGTCCAAAGGCTCCATCAAAAGCCTCTCTAAAGAAACTAAAAGGAATAGTCTCCACACTGACTTTGAAGATGTGTCAAACAAGAAGCCTCCATGACATCTTCAGAAGAAGTGTTTGTACCCTCAGGGTTCATGTAGGATGTTTATAGACATCACACAATACGTGATCAGGGGCCCGATTGTCCCATAATTTGTCCTTGCTTCAAGCGAGCACCAGAGTGGTCCCCCGGAGCCCCGCAGCAGATGTGAAAGAGAAGCGCTCCTCGCACTAGAACCTGAAAGATATGATTGGTCGAACATATCGTGTTACCACGATCTCTACAAGAGTGCAAACAGCTCTGCAGGATCCAGCGTTGCAAACGACAAAGCCAGAGGGTCAGTGCAGGGAAGGTTGGAATTGTGTGATTTAGTGATCCTGCTGCGTTCTCTGTTGAGCCTTTCTAATTAAGAAAGCTCTGGAATCAAAGCCCAAGGTGTGATTAGGGATCAAGAGGTTACAGCTGAAGGATTACTTGAATTATGACACGATGAGGCACACACGAGAGACAGACGGGGGAAATAAAATGTGTTGCATTAGTAAAATGTGAAGTGCTAATGAGTGAGGCCAGTACTTTGTGTGCTGGCGTTACCACAGACGGAGCAAGATGACCATCACAGCCGGAAATGGTCAAGTAGGATGATGGAGGCCATGTTACAGCTAGCGAGTTAGAGTTTTGAGATTGGATCTAGTGCCTTGGCCAGAGTAGAGTCCTTCTCCGCCCTGGCTGCTTCACAGTGAGAGCTATCATCTGTAGATCCATCGTCTTCAGAAGTGGATACAGCTCAATAGCTGCTGCACCATCCGTGTTTCATGGAAATTCAAAACCAGACCAATTTTACCTCGTCTAATGCGACCGCATGCTGTGGGGTAAAGTTTATGAAAACTATATATTTTGTGTGTCTCGTGAAATACAAAGCATTGGATTTTTTTTTTTCTCGCAACATTTCAGCTCAGACGCTTTGGCATGTGTTTCACAGAGGCAGCAACAGCGAGGCAGATTATAATGAAACCTGCCAGTTGTGGAACATTTGGGGGTGAAAATAAATGCGTGTTCGTGGTGTGCAAGATCTGGTCATTATTTCCAAAAATCCAGCTATTATTTGACCACTCTGGAACCTAATGGAGACACAAACAACACTAAACAGGCAGCCCTGGACCAAGTGAGCCTACATTAAATGGAGATTTTGTTTCGCTCCCCTTACACAGCCCTAACATATTTTAGCGGGACTGGAAAAGTATGTTTCCAAAAGCTGTATTTGCGTGGAGTTTAATGTGCCACTTTGAATAATGCAGCTTAACCTATTTTCAGTGAAGACTAGGGCAGATTCCTGATAAGTCTGGGAGGGCTTAGTGCTGTCCCACTGTGACATTGGTGTGTGCTCCGTGTTCTCTCGTGGTTTCATTGAGCCCTTTTTGTACACGTTCTGTAAATTACTCACAATTCAGAGTGTATTTTTATTGTTCAAGAAATCCCAAATCACTGAAAATAAACAAAACAAGAGCTGCCAAGAAAAAATAGAAATGAAAATAGCAGGGAGGACAGTGTTACATGAAGGCAAAGCTGTGTTCACGGACATGTATAAAGGCACTTACAGCGCATGGAAATCATTGAATGTCATACATCAAATTATCTGCAAGGATTCCATCGAAGTGGCAGTCCACACTCCTGTCGATGGCAGTAAGGTTTGCTCATGCTCTTGTTGTGAAGGCTGAGGTCAGAAAGACTGTGCTATTCGGTATAGTGCATTTTATGATATACAGACGATTGCACTGATGGAAATTGTAATTTTCCATAAATGATTTGAAAGTTATACAGTTTATAAATCTGGCTGTCAATATATCCTTCCTTATTTCATCAAAGCGTTGCACGTTTAGCTCACTCTTGTCCTCTTCTCTCACTAAATCAAGCTACAGCAGCCAAATCCGTAAAAGCTCTTTTTTTTTCTTCATTCTGCCTGCTGTGCTTTTCTGTCACGCACACTTTAAAATCTATTTATTCTTTCAGTCTGAAGGGTCGTGCTTAAAGGCCGAACACTATCCTCCTGCGCTAAGCCAAAGGAACGGTGCCAAAACGGCAAAAGGCAAGCTCATCACAGTCAGCACCGAGATGCAAAGAACAGATGACCACTGTTACTTTAGTAAAACGGCATCTTGTTTTCAAAGAAGTGAACAAAAAAAAAAAAAAAAGATAGAATTTTAGTAACGAATACAGTCTGAGCAAATGGGATCGCAGATAACACAAAAAGAACATCCTGTTCTCCACGCAGACTGGCACAAAAGATCAGAGCATCAGGAGATTTGAAAAAGACAAATTCCAGATAAAACTTTTGAAAGCTTTCCAGTTCTTTTTTCATTGCAACTACTTTCGATTCTTTAGCCTCACCAAAAGCATGGTTTAATGGATGGCAGCGGTTGGCTCACCAGTATGATCCAGACTGAAACATCATAACAACTACTGAATGAATTGTCTTGAAACTTTGTACAGGCGTGCATGTTCCCCAGAGGATTAACCGTACTGATCTACTGACTTTTCCTCTGGTGTCACTATGAAGTCAACATTTTCACTTGAAATAACACATTATCCACAAGTTGTACAGTAATTCATGGTTCCCAGGTGATAAATTCTAATAACTGTGGTGCATTTTCATCTAGCACCACCTGGATGTCAAATATTGAATTACTCCCTAGGTGATCATTTCATGAAGGACATGTTTTTCTTAAGTGCCGCCCTCAGGACGAAATTAATGTTTATGCTGGCAAGAGGGTAGACTCTTTCTGATACTAACAACCCCATGGCCCTTCCTATAGGGGCACCTCAAGTCTTAGAGTTGAGTTTAAAGATCATCACAGCCTCTAGAGGCAACTAGCTGGCCTTTAGAGGGTCAAAAATGTCTAATCACTGGTTCTCTTTGTCAAAAAAGTCAAAGGTCAGGGTCAGCCAGTGGCAACTTCAGAGCGGTTACAGATGCTTTGTGTTGCTCAAAGACACTTCATGAAGGCGGATGCTTTGTCATCACAGAGGACCGATTCCCTTTCTCCTAATTGCTATGCTACCCTGCCTCCCCGCTGTTTAAAGCAGGTGAATTATTTCAAAATGAAAACTCAAAGTACCTGTTTGGTCAATTTCAAAGTAAGTTCATGTCCACCATGTCAGTCATAAAAAAATTGAGGGCCAATTAATTTTATTTCACAAATTCAGTGTGTTTCTTTTTTCAATGAATGCCCATTCGTTGCGTCCTTGTCACACTCACATTGTCATAGTTCGACACGCATTAAGGTCTGATGTGCCCCTTCTGGATACTCACTGTGTCACTTCTCTTGCTCAAATTGCCAAGCTGTCTCAGTGATATTGACTTTTAAATGTTGGTGCCCCATCTCTTACATGTCAACACGGCAGAGCGAAATACGGCGCTGTCCATCACTGACCCAAGACCTACGGGAGGGGGAAACTTCGTCCCAACACATTTCAACTGCATTGAACTGCAGCGTGAGGTGGTGGCTGTGCGGGGTTAGGGCGGTGTATTATAGGGCTGAGGCAAGCTGTACATTGAGGTCAGTTGGGGTCAGTGGAATCCCAGTAGATGCTTGGGTAATCCATCGCCCTTTAGACCTCTGTGGACAACAGCAAAGAGATGGGCCCTTAACTCCGCAGACCAAGAATTTTACACATTATCAGCTTGCAGCCCCCTTATGCTTTTCATCAGAAAACTAGGACTTCAAAAGCTTAAATCAATAGTTAATTATATGCTGCATAAATATAAATACAGTTGCAGTCATTGACTGCGGAGGCACTGGACCAATACGCTCTGCTTTGTTCCCCCCAAACAAGTATTTTTCATCTTACTTTTATTAATCTTCAGAGCTCAACTTTGTGTCACTGTGAGTGTGTGTGTTACTGTCTCACTACCACCGTCTGGTTATGCAAGTGGAACACTGAATTCTAAGTGGTTCTACACACATCATGTCTCAGTAAGTGGAATGTGATGCAAGGCAGAGTGGAGTACCTGACCTTATCGTGTACAATGATAACATTGAAAAATTAAGTACTGCGGTGCCTTTCAAAATCCTTCTCACAATGCCGTCCACATTCTAGACAAAATACTCATCAACCCCCGAGCCAAATTCAAGTTTTGAAACGTTTCTTTTCCAAACTACTCAGATATTATTATATGAATGTAGTGAGTATTCAGCACCTTAAAACAGTGCTTCATAAAGCCTCTTTGGCGCCAGCTGCTGCTTCCAGTGTTTTTTGATATCTGTATGAGCTTGGCACATGTCGATTTTTTGGATTGCGTCCCATCATTGTTTACAGATTTGCTCAACCTATAATCTGCTATCTCAGAGTCACCACATTCAAGAAGCTTCCGCATTGTTCCGAAGCCACTGCGGTGTTGCTTTTGTTTTTGCTGTCAAAGGCCAACAGCTGAGGTCTGTAAAGGCCAACAGCTGAGGTCTGTAGGTCTAATGTTAAAGGTCTGCGTGGTTATTGGTACTCAATGGCTCTTTAAGAATATAGCTTCAGCTCCACTCACTGTTCCCCCAGTCCCCCAAGCGCCCACAGTCTGATGCTGCCTGCCACCCTGAAGTTAGAACATTTTGCATTCTGGTCAAAGAGTTTTTTTTGCGTCATGCTGTCAGGGTTTCTCGAATCCATCCCAGACAAAGACCTACTTCTGTCCGTTCTCAAGGGTCCTTGTCACCTCTTTGACCAAGATAATACATGCTTCGTTGCAGTCTCTGGGTAGTTTTATACAGTTTTGTCCACGGTGGATTCATTGTGGGAAAGTTTCCGTCCAACTGTCCTCTATGGATTTGATTATGCGTTTCATTTGCAAGTCATGTCTCATCAGCTCCCAAGGACAAAGTCATTTGGATTCATCCATACTTTGAATTGTCTGTGTAAAAGGCTCCAATACTTACTCGTGTAAAATGCAGAAAGAAATAAAGAAAAGGTGTGTTTCCATAACTACATGGCCCATATAGTGTGGGCTGGTTAAAGGACCCATTAGTGCAGAATATTCTTTGAACTAAATCATAAAATTGTAAAGCAGAAGAGAACAGGGTTGACAGTGTTCTCTAGTTCCAATGCAATTCTGCCTGTTGGGGATCCAGGGGTGAAATTATCATTGTTATATCTGTCCTATGAATCTCTATTATGCTGTGACACTACTGAAGGTGACCTTTCATAAATCTAAGCCACAGAAAAGGGGTGATCGGGCCTTTTTCCATAATGCTCTTAGCTTGTAGTCTGTCCTGCAATTGTTTTTCAGTTTGCATCCAGATGGGAATTTAAAGTTTTTTGTATTACTGCTAGGAAGCTGAATGCAAGTAAAGATTCTCCAGTGTCCAATCCAAAATATCGTGGCACTGACGTGTTGTCATTTTGGTACAGAAGAACTATAGAGAGGCACTGCTGTGGATTTAAACTCTGAGTATTTAACAGTGTCCATCTGTTCTTTTTCAGCCACTCTTTAGATAAGATAAGATAAGATAAGATAAGAAAGAACTGTGTTTACCTCCAGGGAAATCAGTGTGCTGTTGCAGTACAAAGTAGGAACCAAAAAGATTTTCTCAGCATCAGCGAGGGGTCAGAACAAAGACTCAGCTGTCAATAAAGACCTAAAGCCAAGTCTGCCATTTCTGGTGGTATATTTTCGCTCTCATAAAAGCTTTCCCATAGCTTTGTGTTTACCTTCTCAGCCTGCTGATGCCACGGCCTCCCGCTGCCTCTACGCTTTTTATTTGCTCCCAACCAACGCCCCGGCATGTACCTGCGTACTCGCTTCTCTTTGATCCCCGGGGGAGGTTTGCAGCGATCACTCGCGGCGCTCTTATCTGCTGCTCAATATGTTTTTACAAGGCGTGATAAGACGCACAGCACTGATGCCAGAATAAATTGCAGTTTACCTTCTGGCGATATTAAATATACATGTATTATCCCAGAAGTTGTCTGGTTTTAACTATGTTTTCAACGTCATTGCACAACTGCCATTCATGCACCCAATTAGAAGTCAATGCTAAAGAATCACGCAACAAAGAAAGGGCTCAAGTAATAGTGGGGATTCTTGTTCCACCTACAAAATCATAAATGTTGAAGGTACGCATGTTGCAGCCCAAAATCCACCCTGAGTGCTGCTTTTGCATCAACATTATTAATTTTTAATGTAAAAGTTGCCTTTTCGCCCCAAAAGTCATAGATTTTTATATTTTACCATTAAAGCACACTGCTTTCCAACAACATAAAAGACAAAGCAAAATGATCACTATTATCGGGTGTCTGGGTTTTCTCACCACCACATCCACCAGAGTTAATTTTAATACTTGATCTTTTTAAACACCCACCCAGAGCTATATCAGCCCAGTGAGCTCTGCAATCACACTGGTTAAATCCAAGTAATTATCACTGAAATACCAACACTTAGTTACCGTGGAGGATTATCTTTAAGCGATATCGCTCCTGAAATTGCTATTTCCCGCCCTTCCATTTGCTGCTGAAATCTACTCGGGTGTTATTTATTTTGTCCCACAGATTAGTCTCAGCGGGTGCCCGTTTTGCTGGCGTTGGGGAAGAAAGAAGTGGCTCTCCAGATCTGATGACTCAAAAGAGCTGCTGAGTTTCTGATCATCTGAGATCGCGGCTGACGGCCTGGTGCGTGCAGGGCCTCACGTGGGCGTGCACAAGAAAGATGTCAATGCACCCGCATTGTTGCAGCTGGGAGATTATCTCACCCAGCGCCGGCTTGCGCGCCTATGATGAATTATTCCCTGTGTTTGGGTCCGCCACAGTTGATAGCATGCTGTTGCTTTCTTTGGTGTGGATGAACTCTGCAAGATGCATGAGCTCAAGCACGGCTGGAAACGGGGGAACAGGACAGTCTTAATCCAACCGAGTCGTCAGATAGAAATGACGGCATGTTTTCTGGATACGGTGAATGTCTTCACATGGCAGAAACGTACAATGCCCTTTCAGGAAAGGTGTGTTACGAAGATCTAAAAGTTGCTGTCTTGTAAGAGTTTCTTGCATACGATATGGGGGATCAAAGTAGTTCTCATCTTTTCTACCCTTTGGACGTCTTTGAGTGTCGGTCAAAGAAGAGTTGCTTAACATCTGCATACATAAACATGAGCTGCACCCGTTCTTTTGACGTATCTGCCCTCTCCTTTAGTCTCACTTTCCTTATTTTTTTTTATGATGGCGCTGGTTTCATGCTAATCGTCTGCACCTGTTGAGAGGTGCTGCCCCTGCCACTCCCTATCCTTTTGCAGATGTCAACCACCCGCTGACTCTGTCCCAGGATAAATGTCATGCAGAAGGATGACGTAGGGGGACAATGAGCCCTTTCTGCTTGCATAACTTAGCAGGATAAAGACCAACTTTCAGCTTTTATCAGTTTCTTTTGCTCGATTGAGCTGATTGAGGCTACCGTAGCTTTAAAGGCTGCCAATATTCAGCTCATCTTGTCCTGCTTTCCTGCTGTTCTCAATACAAATAACTGGTTCTGAAAAAATAGTTTTGTAGTTAAGGAATGCAGGAACATTACATTTGAGAGTCTAATATGGTTGGTACCATCATTAAAATCTGTTTACTCTCCACAAACCTCCAATCTTGGATTCTGCTCCAAATACAGATCCAGTTTTTTGGGGGTGTTTTTTTTCCCCCCTCAAAATAATGAGACATACTGCTACTGCGGTCCAGATGATGCACTTTGTTGTCTGTTTTTTGGTGTCGGGTTCATTGGGGAAATAGTTTCTCTCCGTCTCCCGGATCGCTCGAATGACCCATCTGTCATTTTGCCTGCTCTCCCGTCTTACGTAATTCAGGAGAAATTGCCAAGAAATCAGGATGTGCATGCTTCTTCATCAGATAATCAAGTCTTTTGAAATGTAATGAGGAGAAAACGATATCTGCGAAGCACTGAAGATCGTCTGGTATTTAAGAGAAGGAGAAAATTAACAGGAGATGGAAAAGAAGAGTCGTGGTAATGCGAAAGACATCATTTTAGAAATAACAATATAGTTATTAAAAGATAATCACAGTGGAATGAACTCTAAAACTATCAATTAAGCAAAATGTACAAAAAAATGACATGGAATAAGAGTTTATAGGCAGATTATAGTAATTCTGTTGCTGTAATAAGGCCTTTTCCAACCTTGTAAATTCAGTAAAATCATAAAATATATTGTTTGTCAATGCATGAAGAATGGTTTGGACTGTGCCAAGTTGCCGCTATCTTCCAAACAAATGGGCTGTCGAGATATGATGGAGACACTATAATAGATTTAAAGTTTCCCTTAAATGCACATGAATTGTTGAAATGTCAAGTGTTCTATTTTTTTTTTCTTCAATACAGCATATGATAAATATCGACCGCCATCAACCTCCATAATGATTCATCATTCATCACATAGCACCAAGTCACCGTGTGTATTCTGTGAGATTATCAAAGTAAAGCAAGATGCTTTGTTTCCTGAGATAAGATTCCACGCCGGTGAGATAAATCCGTTTTTTTTTTTTTTTTAACTAATAATAATAAGTAAACTGTTTCCAGCCTCATCTCATCATTTTTCGCCCGAGATGACATCCCACTGTTTACCATTTCTGCCCGTTATTTACAAGTCAGTGTTTGGACAATAAATTGTGCTTCTCCTGCCGCTCCCACTGACCTCCACACAAGATGAAAGAACCTTCAAGATTCTCCAGTTCGTGTCTACGTGGGCACTCTCTCACACAGATACTTTTGTCATCATTACTGTTCGGCGGGATCACATCGGTCAGGAGCGGGGGAAACCCACACTTTTCACTGATCTGTCCGGGGCGGCAGCACAAGTCTGTCTCAATCAACGCGTGGATGTGGAGACTGCAAAAAAAAAAACCTGTAGTAACCAGATAAAGGCAGTACTGCAATTAATTCACCAAGAGTTTACTAAATTGAGTTTATAAGCAGTTTTTCCAGACGAATTTCCTCATAAAACCGCTCCATGTGCATATCAATTAATGCATCATTCACTATCAGAAACTTTCTTCCATGTATTATATGTTCAATTATATGTTCGCCTAATGCAAAAGAAAAAAATTATTTTTGCATGTCTAGCTGACAGGTTGTGCACTGGCTAAAACATTCCGTAGGCTACAATTAGGGTAACTGGGAATATTTATTTCATTCATTATTTTCTTTATTGTAAAGAATAATAATGACAGATTGCCCTCAGGGTGTTAAAATACATGCAACATCAATATTTTAACATCAAACGAATCAGCATTGCCATCTAAGAGACGGTGTTAGCCGACCAGCTATTCTGAACTGCAGCAATTAGAAGTAATACTGTATGTGGAATGCAGACGGAGACAGCGAGACAGTGTGAAAGCAGCAGTGTGTGCTGGAAATAAAGCAGAGGAGAAACAAAACTACACCAGCTGGATAATCATACTGAATTCATATTTAGTTTCCATTCCATATGCAGTGTGGAATCATGTTCATCACATGTGTTTTCTGTGGGGTAGATGTTGTTGTTCAATCAGTATTGAGTTACATATCCATCCAGCTTCAAAATAAAAGCTTTTGAATAACAAAATGACGCAGGGACTTTTGTGATAAAGACTTAATTGGATGTGTTATGCATCACTGAATTAGCAGATCTTTGTTAGCGGGTA
Source organism: Anarrhichthys ocellatus (assembly GCF_004355925.1). NCBI lineage: Eukaryota > Metazoa > Chordata > Actinopteri > Perciformes > Anarhichadidae > Anarrhichthys > Anarrhichthys ocellatus. The sequence continues at coordinate 2,975,739 of NW_022280042.1, forward strand.
TTCCTCAATAACACATGTCTTCTTATACTACAGGGTGGAAGAGTCGGCAGCAAAAAATGACTCGTACATGAATTATAGTTTTCAGTCGACCCGGAAGGGATTGCTAGCCTAATGTCTCTCACAATACTAGACATGAAAGACAACCTGCACATTTCTGTCAATACCATCCATGCCTTTTTTTGGCAATTTTTCTGTCGCCATTTTGGTTCCGTCACAAGACGAAAACCCCATTCTTATTGTCTCCAAACAAAGCTCTGATTGGCTCAGTTGTTTCTCCAGTATAGTACGTGCATTGCTGAAAAACAGAAGAGGCGCGGGCACGTGTTTCAGAGGTGAAATTCATCCTGCATACCTCTAATAAATCACAACAAGGTGTAGTCTAAATGGCACTGGCATCAAAACAGTGCAGACAGGAACACTGCGCTGTGAAGTAGACAATGATTAATGGAAACATTTATTGAAGCCTTTGCCTACACGAGGACTCGCACCCTGGGCTCCTGCACTACAAAGTGTAGCTAAAGCTCTCCAGTTTGGCTCCGACCAACCAGCAATACATTAGACCGTGACCCTTTTTGAGGTTAAATATATTTTTAAAAAAAAGCAGATCAGAGGCACGGAGTGTCAGAGTTTTAACATCTCAGAGCTGCACTCCACCCAGACGGAACCATATAATTTGGTGTTAAGATGTACCGGTAGGTTTAATGATAGAGACTCCGAGGCTGACTGACTAGAGGAGCTTTTCTTCCACAGGACAATGACATCGCCTCACGTGGTAAGAGCCTGTGAAGCCATTACCTCGGGTTTTCTGTTTAATGAAAGTGCCAAGTGCAAGGGCATGAACAATGTTATGTTTCAAGTCAAGTATCATTGAATTTATCGGGGTTTTCCAGGTCAGAAGGATCTATTTTGTGCATACATCGTAGTTATGGTGGCTTTGTGCCGTCTTATCTAACAACGAAGACAGATTTAAAATAGATTGAATTTGACCTCTGGTGTGTCTCTGGCATGAGGCCAAGCAGTATATGTGGGAGGATCACTGCATGTATGGAACCTTTGACACGTTTAAATGTGCTTCTTCTGCATTCAAATATAAGCATTGTTTTATGTGATACAAAGGGTTGACGATTGTCTGCTCTCTTCCTTGCGTTGAACAGAAATCCCGGCAGGCCTGAACAAGTCAAGATCCGACTGAGACCAAGGACAAGTCTGAATTGCCTCCTTTCTGAATCAATATATCAAGATCAAATGCATCATCGAAAAGGACGAAACGAAGGTCCCTTCAGCGGAGACGCTTCTTTTGGGTGCATTTTGAGGACACATCTGGAGTGTTTTTTGCAGTCTTTTGTGTCTCCAAAACTGCCAGGGAACTTGTCATTGTGAGACCTACTAGCCTCAAGTAAGTTAATTCAAGTAGCACCTTTTCAAGAGCAGAACATCACAAAGTGCTTCACATTACACAAAGGCAAGCCCAAATAAGTGGCTCTTGAGCTGCTTTTTAAAAATGTCAACAGGTCAGCAATTTAGTTTTTTAAAGTTGCTGTGTAGTAACTATAAGTGTCACTGTGAGGAACTTTAAGACGGATCTATATGACCTACATAAGTCAGTGAGACAATTGAAAGTTATTCTTAATACTTATCGGTGCCACCAAGTCGGATCCGGCGCAAAATTATAAGAAATCCTGCGGGTTCATTAGAAACTCCTTCAGCTCAGACATCGATGGGGCCTCCGTCAGCGACCAGCCCGCTATGGACAAACCCAGAATTAAAGTTCCTTGTGGTACCTTTAAGAGGTGGTTGAACAACAGCTCGTTTGAAATTAGGCTTTCAATGCAAGGATGAATGGAGCAAATTATATTCTCAAATAGATTGTCATAAATGTCATGTGGCACAAAGATAAGTTTTGACGCTGAGAAGTCTTCCGAAGTCTTCACAAGGCTAGTCCTTCAAAAGGAGACGGCCCCCGAAATGGGACACAACTAAAGTAGACCAAGTCTTGAGACTTTTTGAAAAAGCAGCCTGGAGACTAGAATCAAACACTGCAGCCCCGGTTATAATTATACAACAGAAGATTGGGGGCATCAGTTACTCATTCAAGGCAAAATATCTCATGCAGACTAAAAAAAGAGATGACAGAGGTGGTCGGTTCAGTTTCCCCAAACGGCAGGGAAAATGTAGACGGGGGAGGTTAATGAGAAACACGCTCAATTCCCGTTGAAATGTCCTTGAGCGAAACAATTAATCCCCACCAGCTCCGGAGGAATTCCTCTGAGGCTACTAGTTGAAGTCTGAGGTCATGCCGGGCAGGTCCCAGGTGTGAATGTGTGTAAGTGTATAAAAGTGAAGCGGGGTCATTCTTAAAAAAAAAAAAAAAAAGCATGCATGCTCAGTGAACCTTCCTGGCTTAAGTGAAGGTCGGAAAAGTCTATTTAAGGTTTTTGACGAGGCAGTGAGCGGAACCAAAGTTGCCGGGGCTACTGTAGGTCAGAGTCTGACAACAGAAAAGTCCACACAGCCCGTTCTGCCATTTCTATAAAGTTTCACATCCACAACAAGGTGCCATTTCAAACAAACCTTGATTGTTTCAGGATGAGGATTTGGATGGATGGCACTTTAAAGTTTAACTCACTTATTCTATGTCTTTTGCGGTGTTATATTCAGTTTTTTACAAGGTCAATTACATCCAGGCGCTGCACTGCATCCATTCGTTCAAAGGGAAGAGGCACAAAATAAAGGGCTTCAGAATGACACAAGTTGTGATTTGGAGTGACACAGGAGTGGATTAGAAAAGCCGAAGGGCAAATAGATGACACACGCGACGTGAAACATACGTGTCAGCCACAATCTGCTTCAACGTTCTATTTTTTTGTATCCAATAAAGAGTGTTTATTTGGAAACTTGGAGATGTAGTGAATCATAAAGATGGGAAAAGCCTGTGTGAGTGCCAAATGCTTGAAAATGTCCGTGTTTAGATGGGAAAACTAATTAGAACCAGCAGTAACATCAAAAGATAATAAATCACTCAGGAGGGGTGTTTTTGCTCCGGATACTATTATTGATCAGAAACCCCATCAACAGCCATATCGCACTTATCATTGCTTTAATGGAAATTGGACCGTAACCCCACTCGGCCTCAATAGAAATGTTGTCTGTTTCAAGAGTTCCATTCCCCTCCCATCAATCTTGAATTATTTACCGAGCAGATAGGTGGCGGATATCACCGCCATCAGATGGTGGTATCACAACTTTTCTCTTCCTTTTTGAGTGGCAGGGCCAAGATTCTTATTGACTGGCATGTCAGTGCTGTAGATCTGGCCAGTGGGCGGGTGCCGGCCTAATTAGTCCACAGTATAAATAGAATCAGCAAAGAAGAAAAAAAAGAACTAAATTCATGTGCTTCTTGTACATATTGAAGTATTTCCATAAAGGCCATGCTCTAAAATATTCAGATTAAAACCGTAAGTGCCGTGTATGAAACCACGGAGGATTCAGCCCATTCTGGATTAAATGGTTGGAAAGAGGTTTGGGATAAATATTTACTTATTGCTGCCAAAAGAAGTTCACAGAACAAACCTTCACCCACAATGCATCTAGTTCTTGTCCGTAAAAGCAAGCAATGACCACGGCTTCTCAGGGCATGGAAGCTAACTGTTCTACTGAAGCGAACCAGGTTCATGTTGTCCCTGAGCCACCACGGAAAAACGTTCCTCTCAGCACAAACCATCAATTTTAGGTCCTCTCAAAACAAGAATCGATGCATTCCCCGATGGCTGCCGTCCGCCATGCGGCGGCAGATGCGTGCTAGATGGCCGGCCGGCGTGGCGCTCCCCGTAATGTGCCCGCTCCCTCTAATGTGCAGTAATGATTTTGTCGACTCATGCAAACAAAACATCAGCAAGGACCATTGCCCCCGACCCCGGTAGCCCGACTAAATGCCAAGTTCCCTCCATCGCTCCTGGTTACCCACCCCTTCCGTGTTATTGCAGTCACAGAATGAAAAATAATCAAAGCCTGGAAACCATTCATTTGCTGGCAGAGAAAAAGAAAAATTCAGATATGTATTTCTCTTCCTTTTTCTGTCTCTCTCCCTGCTTTCCCCCAGCAGGAAGACTAAAATTATAAATCATCTCCCCGCAGACAAAATTTCATGCTCGATGGGTGAACAACTCCAGCATCTGGTGGGGTCCTGTGATGAGGTGCGTTCCAAGTTTCTCCCTCTCCCAGCTTCCCCAGGGCTGATCCCGAGTGCTGCCAGCATCCTGCCAAACGTACGCATGCAGCTGAAATGATAAGACAAAAAATTTAAAATGAAAAAGGAGATTAATATTTAGCAGGGCTGTTCGCAGTCAACCTGTTCTGCGGGTCTGACAGCGTCGCAAGCAAAATCTCCGTGGTGGATTCATGTCACATCACAAGGTGTGTGTACACTTGACGGAAATTCTCCTCTGTAAATGCACGCGGGACCGCGGAGTGTGTCCAAACATACCTGGTATCCCTGAACAACAAGCCTGGAGGAGATGGTTTGGCCTCCTGGGCTGACATGCATGATATCATTGACACCGCGGTGACTTCAGAGAGGGAGGGGATGAACTTGTTTTTAAGACTTCAAATCCAGTCGGTGTGGAGAACATTTTGTCTCCAACGTCACATTAATGCGCCCAAATTACTGCTCAGGAATTCAGCAAATTGTCCTGTGTGGTATTTTTAACCTGCCTGATGGGAATTGTGATGTCAGGATTCATTTATTTAGATTTTTAGCTTCTCACTGTGGTTCTGATTCAAAATCTTTAAGGACAGTACACACACAAAAGAGTCCGTATGCAGGTCTTCTGCATGTTCAGCAGGCTTTATTAGAGATGAGTGTGTCATGAATATCTGTCCAATGAAAAGGCATGAAATCATTTTGATAAAAAAATTAGTGAATCGCATGGTTGATTCATAACGCTGTGTTTGGATGGAAAATTCCCAATTGGCGAATCATTTGTTGGGGCTAAGATGAAAAAAAGTGTCCCAAACCAGCTTTCATGAAGTGTTTTCTGTTTTTGGCAACTCAAGCCCAATTTGTTGTGTTTCAATTAGATGTGTTTTCAGAACAATGGTCCTCATGCAAGAACCACTCGTATGTACAGATTGGTTCTCAAGTGGCATGTACGAGTGATTTAGAACAACTTTCCCCATTCACAAATGTTCTCGTATTTAGAATTTTCTCATAATTCTAAAAGGTATTCACATGGTCTAGCCATGTCACCATTTATTTAAAATACAAATTCTCCTTTCTGTATCTTCGAAAGCAGGACTTAAATATCGGACATATGGGGTAGGACTCGGAGCCTTGTATGGTATTTTTGAAGTGTTAATTATGCTAATTTACAATTTTCATCAACGCACTTGCATTTAGGTGGCGTTCGTCAGGGTTACGCTGGTGATTGACACAGTGAAGTTAGGTGCATTTGCTGAATCTGACGTGGCACACTCCCTAAAGAAAACAAATACAATCCCTTCACACAAACTACAGAATGCACTACATGTCACAAAACGGCATTCCCCGGAGTATTAAAATACCAGAATATGTCTCCTGTCTCCTTAAAAGCACTTGGGGAGTTAAAGTGTACAACAGCATCTGAGGCCAGTGTTACTTTCATGGTAACAATCATTTTTTTGCAACACATCTAACCAAAAACCAAATTGTCCGCCATCATGAAGGTGACTTTGCCCACGCTAAGGTAAAACTCCAACCCACAACCTCACCTGTTGGAGCAGTGGGTGTGATGGCAGACATCATTAAGCCCGGGGATCTTTGCTGCTATTTAGAGAAGCTTGTTAAAGGACCATCAGTCACTGGAGAAAGTGCTGCAATGCAGGAGGAATAATTTGGCTGAGAGTATAATTCTCCGACTGCAAGACCAACATTTTGGATAAATTAGCTTGCGTAAGCTTCACTGCTTTTGTATGTTGGCAGCGTAGGAACAGATGGCATATCTTACTGTTTTACCATCGGAGGAGTGTTGTTGATATCGAAATCTAAATAATTCTTTCAGATGGGGACTCTTTTTCCCTAAGTGGAAATGAAAAGCAGTCATTTAAAAAAAAAAAAGTGCACATTTCTTATTATTTAAAAACTTTGTTAAACCCGTATTGATGTGTGGGATTAATGGAGATGGAAAAAAACAAAACTTCCGCTCTGTCCCTTTTTTCATTTTTTTCCCACCGTCCCAGATGTCCCGCGAATGAAGAGAGCAAACACCGGCGACAATAAAGTAAATGAGTCCACCGGTGTAGCGGCAAACTTTTTGGCACGGACACATGCTCGGCTAACAGGGGAAACAGCTTTCCACAGAAGCCCAAGCATATGGCCGGCTCCTGTTTCGACGACAAGATGCCGTGTCACCTTGCTGGCCACCTGTAGCCTGGTGACCAGCCGAGAGAGAGGTGGAGGGAGATTTAAGGTGATGCGCATACACAGGCCGACATACATATTTGCCTTCTATTATCCCAAAGGCCATATGCTTATCTTGTTGACCTTTGCGGTGTCCGACGGCATGTCACACACTCTGTCACCATGGCCAGGCAAGCGTGAAAGAGAAGCCGGTTTGCAGGGGTCAAGAACCTAAAAGCTTTGGAGAAACATGGTCCTGAGCCTTTTTTTTTTTTTTTTTCTTGCTCTCTCCCCACATCTTTTCCAATGCTGCACACGTCCCGACTAGCGACAGCGATTTGCATGATGCGATCGGCCTCTGCCTTCCTGCAGCTCTTTAGAAGTAAGTGTGTGTGTGTGTGTGTGTGTGTGTGTGTGTGTGCGTGTGCTGGTGTCTGCGTGCGTCTGTATTTGAGTGTGTTTGCAAGTGTCAGTGTGTGCGGGCCGACTGCCAGCCAGCTGAAGCTGCAAGGGAAGGGTAAAAAAACAGGGCTTTGAGCCTATAGATATCTCACAGAGCAATCAGGGAAATATGCTCAAATACGTGACAGGTGGAGTGCGTCACTTGGCATGCATCTTTAATTCTGTGTGAGTTTTTTTTTTTTTTTTTTGTTGGATGCTGTGTACTGTAGCATTGCTGAGTCAAGGTGAGTTGTTTGTCGGGATGAAACTAGGCCAGGTTTGGCTTGCTGGGTGTAGGGCGTGCGCACACACTTTCACACTTGACTCATCAAGTGCGGAGAGAGATCTAATCAGCAAAGCCGGTTTCCTCCGACGAACGTTGCAGATATCAAAAAGAAGAAAAAAAACGTCCACAAAAAGTTATTCCTCCTCAAGTGTTCAGGGATGTTTACCTCATGTGGCTATTTTCTCTCGGCTTCTGTTATTGCTAAATTATGAAAGCAAGTGAGCTGAAACACTCGCATTTCTCTTTGGGAGTGACGAGAAATGTAATCACGAGCAAAAAGCCGCGTGTTTTCTTCCCTTCATGTAAATTGCAATCGCAAAAGCGAGGGGCCAATTCCTGCTGTGATACATGGAGGACGTTAACAGCGCCACTACACGCCAGCGAGTGTGACGGAGATCTAGGTAATGAGAGCGAGACGTTAAAAGCGATCAGCCAAGGTTCCACTGGCGTTAATTAAACGGGGTGGAAATACGGCCCGGCAGAGCTGGGAAGACAACGCCGTAGGTGCTAATTTAGTGCGCACTAGTGAATGAGCATGCACATGCACCTTTTTGGAAGCCCCTCCCCCTACGTTTGTATTGATTAAAAGCAAATTTGCAGCATTTTGTAACCAGAGAAAGAAATAACAATTGCTTGCTTTGCATTTACGATGATCACTTGAGCCATTGTTTTTCCCCCCCCCCCCCCCCCCCCACCTTCCTGCTCCACTGGATGCATGTGTGTTCTCTGGGAGGAAAATACTACAGAACACGGTGAGGGACACTGCTGATTGGTGAATTCCCAAGCTACAGCAAGTCGCACCTTGTGGCGCGAATGGGACTTGCGCGGCTTTGTTGATTTGTCACATTTGGCAGCATAATGAGGGATTCCAATCACAGGCAGCATGCACTCTGACTGGGAAGGAGGAGGGAGGGAAGAAGAAGGGGAGAGAAGGAGAGGGAGGAATGAATAAGTGGGGCAGTATAGGAGGGTGAGGGGGAAAAAAAACATTTTGGAATGAGACGGCGGGAGAAAATGGTGGATAAACTTGTCGAGGGAGGGAGGGTAGAGGTTGGAAGAGGGAGCAGTGCGTTGGGTGAGGATGGGTGGGCCTGAAGGAGGGTGTTGTGAGGTCAAGGAAGGTTCCAGTGTGGTGTGAGTCGGCAGCCAGCACGTGGCCACGGCACGTTGCAGTGCTCCGCGAGGCAGAGCTCACGCTCTGGAAAAGGAGACTCGGCAGGGGGAAACAGAAAGACAGGGGGAGGGGGGGAGACAAGGAGAGAAGAGTGGATCTACTGTAAAAGAGGAGTGTAGGGCTCGGAGTGAGGCTCCCGGCTCTCAGTCTCTCTGTCCGTCGCATCCCCCAACTGGCTTCACAGAGCGCTAATAGCCCGGGTTCGACTGCTGGCATCGACGCCTCCCTCTAACGACAAAGCAGAAGCAGACAGAGGGACCACACGCGGAGAGGACATACGACGTTGGCGAGTAATTAAGAAGAACATACATAGCGTTCATTCTGCTAATTGATTCGCTGACTTAATTGATTCCCAGTGAATATATAATGACAGCAGCTGTCACATTTCCAGTTTAAATGAACTCTCGGAGCAGCTTTATCTGCGAGTCAGTACGGATGGCACTATTAGAATACTTCATTACATCACACACTGGAGTATTGTGACAGCAATGTAAAGCTAATCGTGTTTGCTAATGCCGTGTTTGCCATGGCTGTTGCACCGAGATAGACCATGAATAATGCATCGCTCCTGTTTGTTTCTACACACAACTTGCTTTTGCTTTGCGGTTATTATTCAGTTTTGTGCCGGGGGACCAAATGCCTCCGACTGTTTGGCAGAGCGTTACTTTTCCGTACTGTGTTTGTCCCTCCAGTCCTCAACACTGACCGCTGCCTTCATGGTGCATCCGAGCATGCTCATTTGTTCAGCAACGGTTTGATGACGATCATTTTGGCTTCATGTTTTGAGCTTTTTGGATGTGAATGGCAAGGCCCTTAACGCAAGTCATCTACATTCAAGTAAAGAGTCATATAAGGAGTCGAATCGCGAGACTCCTCGTCAGCATTGCAAAGCCTCAACAACCCTTCATAGTCGATTTCGAGCCTCCTAAACCCACCAAAAAATGGACCAAAGGTTGTGTCAAGTGGGATTATTGGCTCAAAAACGGGAAAAGAGAGCGAAAATGTGAATGTCATTTCAAAAGTAGGTTGAGCAAGTCAGAAATGGCTTCAAAGGCCTCCGACTTGAGAACAAAATCCCAAGAGTGCGTCTTCTGAGGTAAGGAGTAAAAAATAAAAAAAGAGAACCCAATGGAGGCTTTTGCACGTTGAACATACCTAAAGCTCGCTTGGCAGCTTATTTATTCATACTGTATCAGTTTACAGTAAATAACAAAAGTGACTTGGTATGTATCGGAGAACAAAGGTAGAATACGACATGATTCAGATTGGTATTTTTTATTAAAACAACTTTTAAACTTCACCATTTCAACTCTTTTTCAATGATTCATGCCTCCAATATATGAAAAAAACCTTCACTGCTAGACCCGCTCTGTCTTGGACTTTCTTTTAAAGTATAAAGCACTGCCAGACACTAAAAAAGGAGTTGTTTACCTGAAAAGCAACATCTCAATATTTCTTTCTTCTATCGAGTGCTGCAGGACAGCAGTGAGGGTTCCTGTGCAGCAGCGCTTGTGGTGCTTCCCTGTGCAGCGAAACACTCTGGACTGTGCTCCCCTAACGCCAGTTCGGAGAACTGAATGGCAATAAAAAAAGATTTTAAAAACTATGGCTGCTTTAACAAAAGTCGTTGCGGTAATCACTGCAGTGCACCAATGCTTACGCCAGCTTCAAATGAAAGCCGTAACAAATAATAGACAGTAACTGCAGTAACACTCCCCTCCAGTACCAGTCACCTGACCTCCACTGCGCACCTGCTTCCACTTTCCCTTGTCGCACCTGCAGTAACTAACTGGCCCATTTGTGCTCAATCCCTGCTATTACTGTCAAACGTGCATTGTTGCTTTGTTGTTTCATGCATTTGCTTTGGAGCCACATGAACCTGTATCTACATCCTGTACCACCTGAACCTCAACCTAATCTGCATCTGCCTGCAAACCGATCCTGCTTACCCATGCACTCCGTTACCTCTCTTTGGACTTCTCTTCCCATGCCAGTAGGCTGGTGTGTTGTAATTATTTCTTGCTGCCTTTCGTGTGATTCTATAAATATAACATAACCTTATTTTTCTCATTCTAGACCCATCGTTATATCATCAACTTGCCAGCACCATGCCGTCAGCATCTAAAGGTCAGCAAAACACTTAAACTCGCAAAACTGTTTGTCGTCGTCTGCAGTTTGGCTTGCATGAATCGTCTGCGTATTCTCCTTGAATTGCTCAAGTACATGCCATTTGTCTTTTCCCCTTCTTAATTATTCATTCATTATACATTTAAGGGGCCATGTACAATATATATACAAAATGTTACCATTTGGTGTACTCGACTCAGCGTAAAGTTCAGTTTTGTCAGCCGCCACTTAAAACATAGACACAGTGATAGAACGCCACGAGACAAAGGTTATAATACAACATTACACACAATCCATTACACACACCATGTCAGCGACAAGTGTTCGTATGTTAGAAACTAATAGCAAGGATATTTCAGAGAAAAAGCCCATGAGACCCATGGGGGTTGTATACCATCCCAAATATCATGTTGCCTTGAGAGCATCATCATTCCTCAATGGTTGGAGTGAGACATACCGTTTAGTTTGTGTTTAAATAGAACAGCAGCGCTAACATCCAATCCCATTTGTCCATGTGAGGCGTTTACTTCGGTCCCGAAAACAAATGTGTAAAGTTGCAGATGCGGGTGGTTAACCCTTTTGCGGTATGTTTAGGGATCATCTTCCATCTTTGTTGTTGATGTATAAGTGCATAGTAGTGACAAAAGATAAGATACTAAGATATGGCTAGAAAGCAATTTAGACCAGAAAAAGATTATTTAAAAGTTATTTAAGAAGATCAGATGCGCGATCAAACTTTCTACCCTTTGTTGAATGTGTCTCCTCGCGTCTCTTTATTTCACTTCCATTATTACAAGAACGTGTGCCCACATTTGTGTCAGTTAGTGGTTTGATTAAACCCCGGAGCACGCACACACACAATCGCACCCTTCCCTGCATTGACAAGCACACACACATCAGAAACATTGCCTCCTCTCTGGATGTCTTTCTCTTGAAATAGTCCCTTGCGTGCCTGCAAGGATGTTAAACGTTCTCCAACTAAAGGCCTTGGAGCTTCTAAATGGTTTCCTGTATAGAACCACTCCTGCTTAACTAATATAAATGGGAATCGCGGGCCCTTGTAGACAATGGCTGTGTTGGCGCTCCCCTAGTTCTCACCTTCAGGAAGTGATGACAGCCCGTTGTGGCACTGGGCTGCTTCCTGACAGCAATGCCTCTTGATTAAACGTAGAAAGACCTGGAGATGAGCGGCCAGTTGCATGTCTTCGCCATTTCTATTGCATTTTTAAGGTCAATTTGACACTTTTGTCGAACTTAACAATGAAGACAAATTGGACAGAATACAGTGCGACCATAGTGTAACATTATATATGCCTATCAATATGCAGAAACGAGACACTTTTAAGACGGATCAAAACCTCTGATTAATCAACTATTTTCAAATTTGATTTTGGACCCGGAAACGGCAATTGCGGTTCATCAACATAAAAGCTCTTTAGCGTCATACCATTTATCTAGTTATGTCACAAGGGTCACTCCAATTGTATTATATGTTGATGAAAGGGTGGCCGAGGAAAGAGCTGCTCTCTTCTTGAGCAGCATTAAAGGTGTAATCATTGCCTTTTGTGTTCGTGATCAGCGTGAATTTCTTCTTTCTAATCTACCATGCAGCATGTGGAAATACATCATTTGTTTTCAACCCTCCTTGTTCTCCACCACAATAATTATTGGTGTTTTAAAATGACAGTAATCATCACAATTCTGTTTCTTCTCGAATACAATTTACATACAGCCATGCAAAACTAGATCATCTGTTGTAATCTGCTGCACGGACATATAAAAGAAATACACGTATACATAACTTGGTATTATTTTGGTAATATATATTGTGAGCCTGCTGTTTTTGTAGGATTTTGAACCCCAAAGAAAGGCCATTGGCAGCTGCGCATCTTTTTATTTAGAGATTTCTTTTTCCAACCGCACTCTGCGAAGACCCGCCGCACTCCGCCTCTGATTGGCTAGTACCCCACTTCTCTTTTGCAGAATCTATTGCTGAACAAGATTGGTTGGGTTAATGATTCCCACTCAGATGTGGAAGTGTTTATACAATGGCAGCCTTCTTATAGAGGGCTCTCATATATAATTGCAACTTTCTGATGATATGAGAATTGCATATGGATGGAATAATATTACAGATCCCTGGGAGACAAACATTTTGATGTGGTGTCGTAGCTAAACTTGATGGTTGCCAACCCCTGATCTAGACCCTCTGCCACTGATTCCCACAGTTTTCTTCCAAAATCCCAAACCGACATGGTCAACACATGAATAGAATCAGTGGGTTTACACTTTCCGATGATGCAACTTTCTCCAATATCCATTGCAAATGAACATACATCCAACATAAGGTCTTGCCATGAGAATAATCATGTTTTTAGGTTTTCCTCAATATCAAAGTAATCCATTGACAGTTATCTGTTCGTCCATGGGTACATTTCAAAGAGGACCTACTGACAGCTAATAGACAGACTTTGTATGGTGCCATGGAGCCCAGTTGTCTCCCGAGGGGACTTTGAAAACCTAAATCTGTAGAATGCTACTGCAGGTCTGGTTAGGTGAGTGGAATGCTCTGCACTCCTTAGGATCTGATAATTATAAAAAGGGCACATCACATCCAGCCTTCTTATCATTTCACTCTTGCTAAAAGTAACGCTTGTGTATTATTGCATTCATCTTTTTGCAGATATTTCTCTGCTCATATCCCTGGGGAACCCTGCATTGCGTGATGTATTAAAAGTGTCTTTAGTTCTGTCTTCATGAAGGCATGGGAAATTTTATTTTTTTTTTTACCAAAATCCTTCATTAAAACTACATTTCATAACCTCCAAACTCGAGGAGGGATTAAATGTCCTCATTTCTTTTCTACTCACGCAGTCATTGAAAGTCGATCGGGATAAAAGTGTCAGCCAAATGCCTAAATGTAATATTAATGTGTTCTTTTTTTCTCCTTTTCAAAAAAAAAAAAAAACTACAGAGGAAGACTGCAGATCTAGTCCATCATCATAATTATTTTAGTATTATTCCTTTGTTGGTAAATGAAGTTGGTTGAAATGACAGCCAAGTAAGTGATGATTGGAGTTTAATCATCCTCGTCAATCAAGCGAGTCGATCATTTTAATTTGGCCTCACCTCGGCCATACATGAGAATGAATGCAGGAGGACGGGCGAGGACATTGGGATTCAGCGCATGGGTCCCGCATCGCCCTCTGGAAGTCAGGCCATGGTTCAGCAGACAAACACATATGTCATGTCACAAATCTATTTGCTGTGCAGCGGCAGAAAGGCCATCAAGTCAAGAGAAAAAAAAAAAAAAAAACCTTTTTAAAAGGAAGACATTTTTAGAGCCATCATTCTCAAAGTGGAAAAAATAAAGAGAAACTCTTCCTAGCAGTTGGTTCAGTGTCACTCATAGGGTGGCTTTTATAAAGACGTCCTTTCATCTTCCCTCGAGTTAGGATTTGCATCAGCCTCATTGTAAATAAACCCCCTGTGCTTCAGATTAAACAAACTAATGGACATCATGTAAATCTATAAACCATACGTACGAGTTAAGGCCTCAGCATGCTTCAAACCCACCCTTTCTCTTCGAAATGACACTTATACAAAACTAATTTACACCAGCAGAAAGCTATCGCTGCCTGGATTATTACAGAAAAAGTAAAGGTGAAGTGCTAACTGTATTGACAATAAACCAAAACATCCATGTGTCTTTAAGCTTGACCAAAGCAGCCTGGTTAACGTTGTGAAATGAGATATGGAAGTTCTCTGAAGCTCTTACAGTATGTTTTGGCATTGTGAATGAAGTAGAATTCCTGTAAAACTTACTGACCAATAGCTACGTCGTTTTTGTAAATGAATGCATTTGCTGCAAGATGCAACTACTCTGTAATTATGGTTTCTCACGTTGCTGACATGGATGGTGGAGAATGGAAAGGAGGCAGCCAACTAAGCAGCAGTGCTTGTACCAGATGGATAAATTGAAAGCCTCACAGTTCTAAGTGTGCAGTGACAGGCTGCCGCGGTGGGCGGTTGCAATTTCTGCTTTCTGCCTTTTAGAACATGTGACGATAATCAGCGGTGCCAGGTTGAAAGACACGGCCGTATGGAGGGGGTGGGGGGTGGCCTCCCTGTTGCTATAACGATAGGAAACAAGACGTGGGCAGGGGGGGGTTTACCTGCTCACCATTCCTCCTCGTTAAATCTAAAGAAAGATGCCGACTGGGGGCGACCTATGGCTCACCCGGTACAGCACAGTCTTTGTCAGTGACCTGGTTTGACTCTGGCCTCGTTCTCCAGCTGCTCTAATGTAGAGCCGTAGAAAATACAAAGCACCTACTGAATGGAAATCCCTCACGTCTGTCACAAAAGGAGCCGTTTTCAAGGTGTAGTTGTTGTTGTTTTTGCGGAGGAGTGGGAACAATCACCCCGGCGCCACATCTTTTAATGCTGCTCTGTTGCACGACAAGCAGGTTGGTGTTGAAATCAATAAGAAGATCAAAATCATTGTGTTGTCTTTCTCTCCTTTCGTTTTTCTTTTTTTTTCTCGTCACCCACACTTGTGCTTGAGCATGACTCACTACGGGCGTGTGGAGTGCTCTGTGTGCAAAACACAGAGACCAAACTCTGTTAGCAAAACATGAATCACACTCGTTGAAGCCGAGTTTCTGTTCATTTGGGAGTTTGACAATTAGTCATCGCAATGTGGTGTCATATACGTATCTTTAAGCCTGATGGATGCACATTTAATTCATCAGTATCTCTTTTAATGGGAGAGGAGAAGGATCTTCAACATATGACCCATAGTTCTAACCCACAAAGGCTCCGTCCTCTCCTGGACGGTAAGTGTAATGCTGTCCTCCAATCACGAGCACACCTTCGCCCACTGGAACTCTGCGTGAGGGTAGCCGGCCAATCAGGACGCGCCTGCCCAAGCTATCCTTTTTTTCACGAGCATTATTGAGCTGAGCCACAGCGTATACAAAAGTTTTTAATTAATAAAGTAGGTCTACTTCATGAATATAAATGATAGGGTCCTGTATGGTGGTACACATACATAACAAGCCTTATTCTTGCAATGCAGCAGTTAAAAATACATATGTATACATATAATTATCTATTTTCTAAAACATTCTTATCATGTTCCCAAAAATCTTATAAATAAATGGCATTATTCCGAGAAGCCCTGTGAACAAACTTTTTTTCTGCAAAAGTTAGATCATATAGTGCAGCAATGCAAAAACCGAATGTGTGAACAGCATTTATTATCTCACACATCAATATAACATGACCTCTGACATCTCTTCTCTGCATTATCTGTGAAATGCACACTTCCTCCTGTCACTTTCCCTGTCAGTCCTCAATCGGCCGCTTTATATACAGTATTTTAAGCAACACAACCCTCGTACCGCTGTGGTAATTAGCATAGCAGTTTAATAAATCAGTATCTATTTGTTAGGATGAGGCTGTGGAACGATAAGGAACGAGGGTAGCTGGAGGGTTCTTCCTCTCTCTATTTAAAAAACGGTCTTGGCAGCAGAAGCTTCCAACATGGGAAGGTCATAAGGGCACGCTTCGCCGCGGTCGGGCTAATTCGGAGAGTGGGAGCGTTTAAGTCAACACGTGGAATCGCAAAGAGATAGAACACACTTATGCATGCCCATGTGAGTTCATATGTAACAGGTGATGATCCCACCGTTGCACCTGCAAACGTTCTAATCAGATTGACTCATGTCTAGTAGCAGAATAATGAGGGGTCAGTGACCTCCGGTTTCTTTAGAAGGCTTTTTTACTCTCCGTATTTGATTCCATTTAAATTTAATTACGAAAGAAAACACAACGGACAAGAGCGGTCTTCTTTCCTTCTCCACGTTCCACCATAAAAGGTCATTAAATTAGATTTATGCATTTGTTTCCACAGCCAGAGCACAGAAACATACAAATAAACACATATCTGATGGAACCACGAGACCAAATCAAGATGTTAAGCAGGAATACATTCCTGCTGATGTACAGATTAGGGCTGCATGGTATTGGGAAAAAAAGGCACAGTTATATGAATTGACACAGGAAGTACCACTGCCACTAGGAGGAGAAACGGCATTCTCCCGGATAAGAGAACGCTACTGTAAACCGATGCAACGCAAACAGCCGTTTTCGATACTTGATTACTTTAAATATGCACTTTAAGAACATGAGCTGCCGGCTTTTGAGATGTTAATCGTTCTAATAAGAAAGAACAGATCCCACCTAAGCAGTATAAACATTATAAATCACAGTCAAACATCCCCACCCCCCGCTCTTATCCATCCACTCTGGGGTGAGACGGTGTAGTGATGGAAGAAAGACGACAAATAGCAGCATCGATCGATTCGGGCCCGGCCCCTTTTTTCCTGCGCTGATCCAATATCTGTAACAACACCAGGTGAGCTGATGAGCTAAGATAATATCGCTTCGACCCTCAGACAATCAATTCAATTATTCACAAGCAGATATTGCTTATGCATGTATTTAGAGCTCCGAAGGTGACGCCTTGCTTGATTACTCAGCATGCAGAAGTAGATTAGAATCAAAATGCATGCACTATGCCATAATGTACTTTTTTTTTTTTTTTTTTTTTTTTTTTTTTTTTTTTTTTTCATTTTTACTTTGGAAGCATTGTGAAAATAAAGGGCTTTGTTCATTTAAAAATTTTTTTTGAATTATTCTGCCAAATAGAACGCAGTGGTTCGATGCAGAGTCTTAGTGTCATGTCGCGTTAAACTATCAGCACGCTGAACTCGAGCAGAACGTACCGGCTGAGGGTTAAGGTTATGAGGAGTAAGCTATCAGAAGAGTTAAAATGCAAATGTGTCTTTATTTTGCTCTCAGAATGGGTCACTGTCATAATTTAGTGTCAATCACTGGCTCATTATTACACATCTAACTCACCCAGACGTGTCTGTGTGTACAGGGCTTAACCTGTCAGTTCAATTACATATTTTAATGCAATTTATCACAAGGACTTTCTGCCATGAAATTCCTTTATCAGCATTGCATCTAAGTGAATGCACTTGACTGCTTGTATACTCCGCATGTTGTCAATAGTGCAATGCTTCTGATGTCCTCCTTTTGAGTATTCACTTCAAAATCTTCAAAAAGAAAATCAGCTTTCACCAAGGGCACACTTTTAATTAGAAGCAAGGCTGCCTCTGTCGCCATGGACGACGACAACAAACGCAGACTTCTTTGCTTCTTTTCATCCTTATCAGAAAATCTCTCCTCAACCATTCCATCCACAGAGCCCAGCCCCTCCGACATCGCCTCCTCACTCAAGCATGATCTTCCCTTTGTGGCGGTGAGAGAAACGGAGAGGGGGGGTGGAAAGAGAGAGATAAGACAAAAAAAAAAGAGAGATCCAAGAGGCCCACGCCGCCTTTCATTTCCGCTGCTCGGCAGTGCAGCTTCGCCCCGCTTCCCCGGTTCTGGCAGACTCTGCTCCTTCCCTCTTGAGAGGCCCATATAGTCCACAATCTAAGGCCTTGTAATGCAGTCCCTGACCCGCAATGATAGATCGTGCCACATGTGGGATGGTATTGTCTGCCTCGCTGATAAGCCGGTGGAGTCGGAGAGTGTACGTACAAAGCGCGTGTGTGTGTGCCTGTGCGTCCCCTCTGCGTGCACGATTGCAGGCGTGTGCAGGGTACATTAGCATCCCTGTGTGTTTTAGCATGCCGGTGACAAAGCGAGTATGTGTGAGATCTCTCTCTCTCTCTCTCTCTCTCTCTCTCTCTCTCTCTCTCTCT
>NW_022280042.1:2993930-3000403 GCF_004355925.1 Anarrhichthys ocellatus
TCTCTCTCTCTCTCTCTCTCTCTCTCTCTCTCTCTCTCTCTCTCTCACCTCTGTCCTCCGCCCACCTACGGGAACCCAAAACAGAGGCTTCTTGCATGGCGCTGTGCGCTCCTCTCCGAGGGCCCGATGCTACAGAGAGAAGCTGAGTCACTCCACGTAAAAGAGGCCTGGCCCTGCATCGCTGACCAAAACAATGTTTCCTGTAAGAACGACTCTGACGCAAGAGGCATTCACTAAACTATCCTCTTACGGTAATTGTGCATGCAAATGTGCACTAAGTCCTTCATCTCGCACACCATGCAAACGTCCCCTTCTCACCTTGTCAGTCACTTGCTTGACACATCTATCCTGTGTGGACGTGCAGCTCCAAATAAAACAGAATCTGACGCAATTACACCTAAAAAGAGATTTCCAAAACTATTCAAAGACGCTGCTTTTTGAATAGGAGACTAGACCGGTAGCTCTTTTAGCTTGAGGATACTTGTTCACCAGCAGGGGTGGTGTGTCACAGTTTTACTGAACCGACTGTACATGGTGTAAGACATTTGTAATGTCTGCAGAAACCTGTATTGTGAGTTGATCCAGAATATTTCCCCTGCAATTCAGAAACTTTTGAAACAATATCTTAATGTTAAAATGGGTTTAACAGTTTTTGCTACAAGGGCGCGTTAACTTACCTATTGATTAAATGTCATCTGTTTGGTAAAAGACGCTTCGCTGCATGAAAACACATAAGATTTTCATTCTCTGATCTTTTGGCGTTTGTGGTTCATGTATTTGTTACAGTATTCGAATAATTCCTTCAGGCCATTCAGAGTTCTCAAACAGCGACGGAAGAATCGCAAAAGTTAAGAATATAGTTTAGCTTTTTTATAGCTTTTTTTTTTCTTTTCTTGCTGAGCAAAATATGTAGTGATGTGAGAGCAGGGGCTGCTGTCTTTATTCACCCACACAACACACTCTGTAACAGTCTGGCAGAGAGAATGAATACCTCATTTATTAGTACAGCGGGTGTGTGAATGCGCATCTGCCTTGGCGTGTGGCGGGTTCCTGTATGATGACTGCCGAGTGTCCCAATGCGGGTCTGACTTGTGTGGCTCGGCTTGTGTGTGCCTGCACGGTGCATTTACGACAGCTTCCTTCCTGCGTCCTCTGGCTGCCTGTGATTTGGGTTGGTCTGAAGGAAACCTGACAGCCTAAATCTCGCTGAAGAGCCAGAAACAGATGTTAATTAGCTTTAATTTGCCTTTTGTTGTTCCGCTGCCAATGCAGCACCAAAGACACTGTTTTGCTACACTCAGTATAATGTTGCACTGCAGCTCATCCTTTTCTTTTTTACATGTTATCTCAAAAAATTGTCATTGTGACCAGATTAATAGGCATTTAAGAGGTTGTTTTGAGTCTGCTCAGATGTAAATGGTAGGGGGGGGTTGTTTCACCATCTATTCCCTCAAATGCCAATCTGTGCTTCGTTCCAACGTCAAACTCAAGGCGGTTTCATTCACTGTGACAGCACACATGGATGGAGGGATTACTGTGTGCAGTGAGTCTCAAAACACTAGTGTGGAAATGGTCATGACCTCCTTTTTGGGAGAAAAACGCAACATGCTGTCTGTTTTCTCCCCCAAGTTGAAAGTGCCAGTAGTAGTACTCCTAACTCGTCAAATACGGCAGCTGGCTGTGGCGGTATTAATTATGTCGGGGGAGGTTGTATAAATAGTAACAACGTTTTGCGTATAGGGAGGAATTGGCTTCAACCTGCAGTATTTCTAATGGCCATGAGAGGGCGACTCTTCAAGTCCAATTGTATTGAAGTCGATGGGAAAATGACCCCCACTTGATTCATTACCTCAGTAAACATTGTAGAGATACTACAAGGAGGAGAGAGTCTTCATCTTTGAAGACATTTCTCTCGTAAAAATATAAAAGATCGCAGGAGGTTGATTTCCAGATGTTTTGATCCCTGATTCTAAAGCAAAGATGTGGTTAGATGCGTTCAACTGGTTTGGATTCAATATAGATTTGTTTCTTCTGTGGCCGAGAAAAACATTGTACACAAGCCACCAGGAAATCAGCTTGAACCGGACTTGGAAGTCATTGAAGTCTTCTCGTCAGTCCGCCCCACAAGGCACTGCAGTATACTTGAATTATGCGTGAAAAAACAAGGACGCACACCAGAAGACCAAAGTCTTTGGTGAACAACTACTGCACCAAGGACACACGCCGCCAGTGTGTGTTTGCACTGCTCATCTCCAAGCAGCCCACACGCAATTACACAACTAAGCAGACTTACTTCTAAGCCGTGCCCGTGATATTTAAAGCATCCCCGTACTCATTTGTGTGAAAGTTACCGCTGTGACCTTGTTGCTAATTCAATCTCAGATGACTATCATATTTCAATCAACGTGTATCGGCAGACGGGGGATAATTCACAGTGGTAACTGGATTAGTGTTGATACACTGATGTGGGAGATTGGACATGTGGCAGGCCGGTAAATGCATCCGTATTGTTTATGAGTGTGGAATATGCAGCAACACGACAGCCTTTCGTTTGAGTTATTTATTGCAATGAGAGAAGTCTTTGCTCCGTATTGTTGGTCATACACCATGACAATTTACTGAAAGCCAGCTTGAATTTTAGGTAATGCCCTTTCTGACAGCTTTCCCAAAATCTGTGCAACATTTCCTTCCAAAATATGACTTTTGATGTTTATTTCCACTATTTATGCTCAGCTTGTGATTATTTTTTTTTGTATTTGTTTAACTACGTTTCCGATGTGGACTTGCAAGAAAAAGCACCCGAGTACTCTTTTGCAAAAACAATAATTTTCACTTTAACTTGCAACTTTGTCTCCATATGCTCCCTCTAATTTTCTTACCATTTCATTTTTTTATTCCTCAATTAATTACTTTCTATATCTCACCATGTGGTCAGAGAGAAAAAGCCCGTCATAAAGACAGAGTGAGGGACAGAAGCGAGAGATGTAAAAAAAAAAAAAGGAGAGTGGCTGTAAAAGAAAATGACACAAACAAAACCAAGTTTCTCGTGCAATAACTTCAGTTTTCTGGGACATCGCGGTAATTAACTGCCATCAACATCAAAGCTGAAGGAGGGAGGGGGAAAATATAGTCTGTCACGTCAAACTTGCTATAATTTAGCCACACCGTTCCCGAGGAGCTCAGAGAGACAAAGATCTTTGAACATATCAGTAGATCCTAATCACTAACAGCAAGCACACTGTGTTTTTTTGCTCTGTTCTTTTTTTTTTTTGCATGTACCCCATCATTTAAAAAACAGCTCCACAGATCTTATGCAGCTGTGTGTTACAAATATTCCACATACAGAGTGCACAATATGTGCATCAGAAGTGAAATACAAACTATAGAAACTGTTTTTTCTCTCTACTTGCAAATTCCTGCAAGTCACACACGGCTGGCATCGCTCCCCGTCTCCCACCACGGGGGTGTGGAACGGAGAGAGTGGGTCTCACAGATACAGCCATGCTAATAACGATGTGGTTAAGTGCGATGGGAAAGCCGGGCTTTAGAGTTCTTTGTGCACTTAGAAGGCCCCTCTCCATGGCTAGCTACTCTTTGAAGGCTTATGGGCTAAAGTGGCAGTGAGGGGGCCGGCCGGCGATGCCAAGGCAATCATCTCGCCGAGTTGTACTCCTGCAGGGGAATGCGGCCGCTATCAAGGAAGGGAGGGCGGCAGGGACCGACAGGAGGTCACCGGCCGAAACGGCGCCGAAGGGCCATGCTCTATGTTCATACATACTCTGTTCACACATGCAAATATTCAGATTTTCTAGTATTTGTTGCGGCACTTTACGTTCCATTTATTGGATGAGTTCCTCCATCAATCAATCCCTCTTTATTTTCTCATAGATACATCCATTGTATTTCATTGCCATAATTCAACTCAGTCTTCATCAGCAAACGGGTCTGGCTCAGGTGGCATCAGGTTGTCCTTTGTGGGGTTACTCAATCTTTGAAGTGCACCAGCAGAGAGTCCATTGGGATGCTCCTGGTGGTCCACTTTCAGTTAGAAGTGAGCTAGTATGTGGGCCTTGAGTGGAGACTGTTATGCAATTCCGACTTATTCCAACATCAAGAGCTTCCAAACTCAAGAAGTTGCTCCTCATGTGTTCCCTGCTCATGCAGTACTTCAGTTGGAATTGTCGAGCAGACGGAGTGTCGTCGGAGTGATTTTATATTAAATAATTTACTCGTGTAACGCTGTGAATGTTGGAAAGTTTTACACCATTTCCTCAGCGATCTAATGGTTCAAAGGCATTCGTGGGTTCTCTCAGCGTGCCACCTCCTTCAGCCTCGCCAGCTGAGCGCAGAATGACTTGTACATTACATCTGATTCAGGCTTGACATTACTTCTGACTGCAAGAGTTGACTACAGGCTCTTTTGAGTCACACATTCAAAAATGTCAGCGTCATGTCAGGAACAGAGCAGAACACAATGGCTGCCAGAACTCGGAAGTAGTGATGAGGATTGGCTTCGGGCTGTGCTTCAGGAAAAGGGAAGCGGAGCTGAACTTGATTTGTTTCATAGCAAAGTTCCGCTCTAATGCCATCACGACAAGTTACTGTGTAGTCATTGTAGTGGGCAAAATGACATTTACATTTTCAACTACTGGATAGCTGGTTTGAATGTCCCTTGTGGTCTGTAAGACTAACTATTGGCGTGTTGCAACACCAATGAAATTATTAATCGAAGCTTTTTTGTGCAACATACAGAATTGAGAGCATTTTTGTGGCCTCTAAACGGCTCTCGACGTGGCAACTGCTGAGCCGGCGGCTAGCAGCTAACGGTGCAAACAGTGCCGACAATGGCAAACGTCTCAGATAACAACACACACAGATGGAAAGTGATTCCATTTTCTGCTCCGGTAGACGTTACTCCACTATACCTTTTTACAAAGCAAATAGTTAGTACTGGCATATTAACGCTGCGAATCCCATATATTGCACCTTTAACACACAAGTGTTGAAAGCATGCTGGAAGTATTAAAAAAAAAGCATATCAACATAATAATGATTTGCATATGCAATAAGTCCGTGGCTACAACGAGAACAGCAAACTGAAATCAGTTTAAAGTCAGTTTGGTGCCAATTTAAATATTTTAAGTGCACACAAAAATGTAAGAAACCTTGGGAATATTTAACAAGGCAGGCAGCACAAATTAGTAACTTTTCCCCTTGTTAAGTGGAATTTCAGGGGGAAATGAAGAAAACATGCCCACCACCTGCTTGGTATTGTTAAATGCTTCTGAAACTGTGAGGAGCATTTTCATCCTCCTCATACCGCAAATAACCGCCTCTCTCGAGGAGGCTTAACTATTCTTAACAAAGGCTTGGCGCTATGAAGCTCATCGGTTGTGAAACAGCCACCGAGGGGACGCTGAAAATGTGGTTTTGACTTTCTCTTAAATCAAGTGCCGGGCTCAGAGAGTCAGAGTAGAGAAGGAGTAACACCCGAGCACTAAGCACTCCATGAATACACCACATACTGACAACATTTGGGTATCTGTCAGAGATTCAGGCTAATATTTATGTGCTTGTAAATTTGATTGAAAGGGTATGCAAATGTTCCCTTTTTTTTTTTTTTGCATCATCCTCTCTTGCTGTGATGATGCAGGCATTGTTATCAGGTTGGGCTGATGTAGAAGAGCTAACAAAGCAGAGCTGTGAGGCATTGTGGATCATTGCCGAGTGGTGAATGGAAATCCTCTTGTTTCTTTTTACCACGGCTGCTTTTCAGAAGTCATTTTAAACCCCAAAGTTTCAATCTCTCAGGGTGATTGATAGTCGTGCTGAATTGCATCATATGGTGAGGAGAAGCTGGGCGCTGATCTGAGACCAGCACTCCCACTCGCAATATGCTTCACAAATGTTCTGAAGGCCCGGCTCTCAGAATAGTAACACCGTATGTACATACATGGGCAGGATTTGGAAATGCATTCACACACTTTATTATATATATACCCCAAAACTGAGTCAGGACCCACAGGTGGGTCACCAGATAAAATAGCAGAATTAATCAATTAATTGCATTGTGGGTAATTTTATTTTTTACAGATCTAATATGGCGTTAGGATTGTAACGGTATACAGAGAGGCTACTGTCAATAAGATGATTAAAAACAGTAATATTGAATTACATACATGCATCATTTCCTGTGAATCTTTTGGGTGCAGGCAGTTAATTGGAATCCTGCGTGGGAATGGTGGACTCTGCCACCAACAATAAGAATGACTATATAGAGAGCGAATTACTCAATGTAAATACATTGAATGGCTTTTGTAGAAAATAATACGCCATAAATGGTGTCAAATACAATGATTTATTAAATTACAAAGGATTACAACTTTAAATCAAACACAAGAAGGTCTGTGAAAACCAATTAAGGCTGCACTTACTAAACATTATAGCTGCTCTGACATTATTTCAGTGTATCA